>NC_134699.1:41507244-41809154 GCF_050947455.1 Rhinoderma darwinii | reverse complement strand
AAAACTTCTGACATGTCACTATGACATGTCAAAAGTTTGTCGAACATTTAGTTACCCTTTAAAGAGTAACTGTCGTTTCCTAAAAGTTTTGACATGTCGTAGTGACATATCAGAAGTTTTGATCTGTTGGGGTTAGCTGAAGAAGGGCACCCAGACCCCCATCTCTTCGAGAGGGGTCGAAGTTATCCCATCACAGCCGAAGTAACCTTTGAAAAGCCTGGTGCAAACGTGAGGTGGTACCAGCCTGAGTGAATATTATGATCATGCAATATTTCCACTGATTCCTATCGGTTTGTCTGTAGAACATCATTTTTGGGGAAATCAATACATTCCTACGGGTGTGAATGTTGCCATAATATAGTTGCTCAGCAGCTTTAGCCGGATACGGTCTTACAATAAACTAATAGGGTTCTCCAATAAAAACACAAAACGTATATATAGATGCACCTCATAAAACCAAGAGGATGACAATAATAAGATCTTTATTTACTGAAAACACTTTGATATAAAGCCACGTTTTATTTACACCCCTCTCCAGCTAAGAAATCTACATCTTCCACTGACAGCAAGAAGACGGGAAGTGGCAGCAATCAGCCATCCATGGTACTCTGCAAACACTGCACTAATTCCAAGGCTGGAAAAAGCAGTGGCTCCTCCAAACTGGGCTCTTATGAAGCAGTGCCCGGGGGCATCATACATTTCTCTGTATATCGGTTTTCTGTTAACAAGACTTAGCATCTGATAAGAGGGGCTCCTAAAATGTCACCACATTAAATAATTAGATAGAATCTATATCAATAAATTTGTTTTTATTATAATGTAACGGGTCTGCCTGCTTCAAAGTACTATCAGTGCTCCAGATATGCGAGTTATAGGGGTCTACACCTGCTCCGTCTTCAAGCAGCAGAGGTCTCTTCATACATGAGACATCTGTGAAGAGGAGAAAGCTGTCCCTCGCATATGGATCTCTATATAAAACATCTCAAACACATTTGTATGTGATAAGTCATCAAGTATCATCGATCTTCCAGCCCACCGGTGACTCTGATGAGGGGTCCCGGGCTTCTGCCGGTTTGGCTTTTGCTTATACGAGCTGCTGACTTTACTTGCCGGAGACAAGACAATGATTGGCAGTAGCGAATTCCAGCAATGATGTAGGCAAACGTTAGAGAGCATCCTGTGTCAGGCTTTTCACTTTGTTCATATTGTGGTCAATGGCATTGTGTAGGAACTGGACCCAGTTGGATTCTGTATCAGGGCAAACATGGCTGGCACTGGAAAAAAAAAAAAAAACAACGACCATTTTGCATTAAATATTAAACTCTAAATAGGCCAGAAGTTGTAAACCAAATACTGTAAATTAGCCGTTTGGCACCAAACAAATCTATTCTTCGATTTTGTTGCCCGTGCTAGATGGACGATAGCTGGATTCAGTTGCTGTGTGACCCTGTGACAACAATGAAATGCCAGAGCATGGAAAGTGTTGTCATAGGAACACAGGCTAACAAGCAATTCGAGAGGCCTCTAATCTCTGATAATTTAAACACAAAAATATATTTAAATATTTTTCATTTTTATTTATTTTATCATGTACCTCCAATTAGAGAGAAATTATTATAATGCCAGGGTGTGCACAAGAATTGTTTTTCTCTATAACTTGCAAAGCTGATTCTCTCTCTAAATAACATCACCGGCCGGCCACGGTCCATGCTGCGGGCTTTCCATAATTCTGCAGTCAGAGACAGTGTCCTGCGCGGTCTCCAGTACCATAGAATCACATTACATTCTACAGTGCTGGCTCCTATACTGGAGATTAGAGCCTAGGAGGCACAGCAGGACTCCTACTTCATAGCTCTTCTCATTGTATACTGATGGACAGGAATAAACTCCCAACGCCACAACAGTATAAATAATCAGCATTATCTGTATATTAGATACCCTGTACAGAGCATCATGTACACTGCATAGATGTGAGCAGTTCGCAGCATGGACCGCGGCCAGTCAGTGTAGCTATTTGGAGAAGGAATCTGCTATGCAAGTTATTTCAAAAAAATAAGACTGCGCACAATCCTCCACTATAATCTTTTCTCTATATAAATCGGAGGTATACTTCAAAACATGCCACATACTACATATCCCATACTCATGATGTGCCACCAGCACTTTTACCACGAGGATTTCTCCTTGGAAGATGGTTGCTGCTACCTAAAGCTAGAGAGCACAATATAAAAAGGAAGTATTTTATGGGGGGGGGGGGGGGGGGTTAATATATATAAATATATACACACCTTGTTATCTCGAGCACTTTCTTCAACACAGAGGATAACTTAGCCGCCTGTAAAATGAAAGGAAATAATTTAGGTTAGTCAAGTGAACAAAATATACAAATGGCAATGAAGTCACAGGAATGAACGAGAGAACAAAAAGGAGAGCACAATGTTAAAGGTGGTTACCGGGACCACAAATTGCATTTATATTTTTATGTAAAAAGAAGTCACTTACTAATGTACTTTAATTTAATATTCGGTACTAAATTGTGCCATTTAAACCCGGTGAATTGTTCCAGGAAGTCCTGTAGCTTTTCTAATATTGATGATGCGCCGACACGGTCCCATATGACTGAGGGCTTGATTTCTGTGCTGTTCGTGTCGGTGTGTTATCAATGGCATGACCGCAAGGGGCTGTCACATTGCCTATTGCTGGAGTCCCCGAGCAGAGCACCAGCTAGCGCTTTGCTCGGGACTCCAGAACTGCTCCCAACATGGTCAGTGGCTTCAGGGGTTTCCCATCGCTGGAGATCCCGAGTACAGCATCAGCTGATGCTCTGCCCTGGGACTCAAGCACTCCTGCCAACGTCACGGTCCATATATGGACAGTGATGTCGGGAGCAGTGCTGGAGTCCCCGGGCAGAGCATCAGCTGATGCTCTGTTCAGGACCTCCATTGATAGGAAACCCCTGAAGTCACTGACCAAACGTCAGGAGCAGTACTGGAGTCCTGAGCAAAGCGCTAACTGGTGCTCTGCTCGGGGGCTCCAGCAATAGGCAATGTGACAGCCCCTTGCGGTCATGCTATTGATAACACGCCGACATGAACAGCACAGAAAGCAAGCCCTCACGTGGGGCCATGTCGGCGCGTCATCAATATTAGAAAAGCTACAGGACTTCCGGGATCAATACAACGGGTTTGAACTGCACGATTTAGTACCAAATTTTAAATTAAAGTACATTAGTAAGTATCTTCTTCTAATATAAAAATATTAATGCAATTTTTGGTCCCCGGATAACCCCTTTAAATGTATGTGATGAGAGCAGGGAACAAGTGAGGCACATACACGAGCTCTAGACTGGATAAAATCAGATCAATGCTGGGTGCAAAGAACGCAAATTCCAGAAGGAAAATACTTACATTAAACCGTACACCTGGGTGGTTCATTGGCGGGTACATGCTTAGAGCCAGTTCATCCACACTACCCAAAAGGAGAGGAAACAAAAAATATATATATATGTGTCCTAATAATTCTAGTAGTCCAGTAGGTAACAGAAATCACATGGAATTTTCATGTAGCTTGCATATGACTTTTTACAATAGGAAAGAATAAAACATGCATGTCACTACGAGAATTTCCAGCATATTTTGATTTCCTCCAATTTTTCTGTTGCAAGTCACAATACCCTACCACAATACAGACAATACTTTCCGGACTTCTTTTCCAGAGAGAAGATAGCAGTTTTTTTTTTTGTTTTACTGCCTTTGCCTAATTGAGCGTTCTATACACAAATCTATACATACATATATATATATATATATATATATATATATATATATATATACATACATACACACAAACACACTAGTCCATCTCAACAAATTTGAATATCAAAAAGTTAAATTTATTTCAATAATTCAATTCAAAAAGTGAAACTCATTATATAGATTCATTACACACAGTGATTTATTTCCAGCATCTTTTTTCGTCTAATGTTGATGATTATGGTAACAGTTAATGAAAACCGAAAATTTAGTGTCTCAGAAAATTAGAATATCATAATCAGCCCAATTTCAAAAATTATTTTTAATACCGAAATGTTGGCTTACTGAAAAGTATGTCCAGTATCTGCCCTCAATACTTGGTCGGGGCTCCTTTTACATGAATTACTGCATCAATGAGGCTTGGTATGGGGGCGATCAGCCTGTGGCACTGCTGAGGAGTTATGGAAGCCCAGGTTGCTTTGATATTGGCCTTCAGCTCGTCTGCATTGTTGGGTCTGGTGTCTCATTTTCCTCTTGACAATATCCCATAGATTCTCTATGGGGTTTAGGTCAGGCGAGTTTGCTGGCCAATCAAGCGCAGTGATACTGTGGTTATTACACCAGGTATTGGTACTTTTGGCAGTGTGGGCAGGTGCCAAGTCCTGATGGAAAATGAAATCAGCATCTCCATAAAGCTTGTCAGCAGAGGGAAGCATGAAGTGCTCTAAAATTTCCTGCTAGGCAGCTGCATTGACTCTGGACTTCATATAACACAGTGGACCAACACCAGCAGATGACATGGCCCCCCAAACCATCACTGACTGTGGAAACTTCACACCGGACCGCAAGACACTTGGATTGACGCCTCTCCACTCTTCCTCCAGACTCTGGGACCGAGATTTCCCAATGAAATGCAAAATTTACTTCCATTTGAAAACAGGACTTTGGACACTGAGCAGCAGTGTTGGTCCACTGTGTTGAACTTGATGGACATGTGTCTTTTTTCAGCCGTACTAACTATATAAGTCCAGAGTCAGAGCAGCCATCTAACAGGAAATGTTTTGAAATTGGGCTTATTTAATATTCTAATTTTCTGAGATACTAAATTTTGGGTTTTCATTAACGGTTAGCCATAATCATCCACATTAAAAGAAAAAAAATGCTGGAAATAGATCACTCTCTGTGTGTAATGAATATATATAATATAGGAGTTTCACTTTTTTAATTGAATTACTGAAATAAATGAACTTTTTGATGATATTCTAATTCATTGAGAAGGACTATTATATACACACACACACACACACACACACACACGTCTGACTCTGAAATACGACAATATTTAGATGAGATCACCTTCCCCCGGTTGGATGAGACACAATTAGCATTTATGGAAGCCCCGATCTCTGAAAAGGAGGTCTTGGAGGCTATTGCCCGCCTCCCATTGGGCAAAGCCCCATGCCCAGACGGGCTCCCACCTGATGTATATAAGAGGTATGCTAAGGACTTAACCCCTCATAGCTTTGAGACTGGCATACTCCCATCGTCCCTTTATGAAGTCTCTATTATTGTTCTCCCCAAACCAGGTAAAGACCCACTAGAATATGGTTCGTATAGACCAATTTCACTATTGAATTGTGACTGTATGTCTTAACCAAGTCTTACTTTCCATTATACAACCTGACCAAACTTGCTTTATGCCAGGGAAATCCACCACCATTAACTTGGGGAAGGTCCTTATACATAATTTTGTGCAACACGATGTGACAGGTGACAGAGTTTTGGTTTCGCTTGATGCAGCCAAAGCTTTTGACTCCTTGGAGTGGAGGTTCTTGTGGGCCTGTTTAGAAGCATTTGGCTTCGAGTCAAACTTTATAAGATGGGTTCGACTGTTATATGTTCACCCGGAGGCTAGGATTCTTACCAATGGCCACCTTTCCTCTCCTTGTCTTTTGGGTCGGGGTATGAGGTAGGGTGTCCCCTTTCCCCTACACGGTTTCCTATTGCAATGGAAGCGCTGGCCATCCGGATACGTGCTGCTCCCGATATTAGAGGACTGGTAAGGAATGGAGTGGAATCTCGTCTGGAATTTTATGCGGACGACTTAATTCTGTTTGTGTGATACAGCCAACTCTTTGACAGTTGCGACCCATCTGATTGAAGAGTTTGGCTCTTACTTCGGCCTCCTCATCAATTGGTATACGTCGGCTTTATACCTTATAGATGCAGACCCAGCGGTGGTTGCTTCCCGCTGCCTCCCTCTGGTTCCTTCCACTAGTTTCAGATACCTGTGGTTGATACCGCACCTTGGGCCTCAGAATTTTATAGTCGGAACATTACCCCTCCTATTTCCGTGGTAGGTAGGATCGACCTAAGCAAAATAATTATCCTCCCTAAACTTTTCTACACCCTGCAACATTCTTGTTGCCATATTACCCAGGCCTTTTTTCAAGACCTTAGATAGTATCTTACTTTCATTCAGATGGCATGCTTCCAGGGTTAAGCTGAGAAATGTCACACTGAGATACACCAAGGAGCAGGGAGGTCTAGCTCTACCGCATTTTCATTTGTATTACCTGGCTGCCCAACTTCGGTATATTCGCACATGGCTTGCATTACAGTCCGTTGTTAATACAGTCCCACTTGGGTAGGGGGGGCGATTACAAGCATATTTTGAGGGGGGGGGGTAATTATCTGAGATCTCAGGGGGACCTCACCCCATTACATTCCCTTGCTAGACAGGTGTGGAGGCAGGTGAAAAGCTTATATGCAAATTCCTCGGGTCCAATGTCTACGTGGCTGCTGTGGGACAATCCACTACCGCAGGAGTTACAGATGGTTCAGGGCAGGGGGTTTTGGAGTGGGAGAGGTATTACCTGTCTGGGACACTTAATTGAGGCTGGTGCTTGGATGTCTTTTGCCCAACCACGAACCAAATATGAGTTACCAAACTTGGCTTTTTTCAGGTTTCTCCAATTCAGGCATGCCTTGCAGACTCAACTCCCAATTACCAGTGTGCCCTGTGGGTTCCCCGTCCATGATTTCAAACTTTACCTCACATACACAGATGGTCAGCGCCTCTCAAATATATGGGGACTTCCTTTCTAAATTCCATGACAGCCGCCTTCCCCCTGCCAAATTGCAATGGTTACAGAATATCCCATCCCTTTCAGAGGAGTGGGGGAGGCGCTGGGCTCGCATCTGCTGGTGTCTCCTGCGGCCACTAATCGCTTGTCACAGCTATACATTACCCACCATGCATAAATGACACTGATACGCTTACACAGAGCAGGTAGACTACCCTCCTCCCATTGTCATAGATGTGCGGCTGATCATGCTGGTTTTTGGCACCTGGTGTGGGAATGTCCTCAGGTATACAGATTTTGAACGGAGGTGGTACGTTTCATTAACTCCCTCTTAGAAACCCCCATAATGCTAGACCCCAAGATCTGTTTCCTGGGAATCCTTAAGGCCGAGGGTAGTTTCCTCAACAGATGTTCATACGGGAATCCTTATCTATGGCACGTAAAGCCATTGCCCTGAGGTGGATGGCCGCTATAGCCCCCAAGGTTTCCCAATGGGTGGCACTGATCAATAATATGCTACCGTTTGAGAAAGTTATTCATTACAAGAGTGGTTGCCAAATAAGTTTAACAAAATTAGGGGGGTATGGTTTGCTTCTCCTAATACATTATCTTCGGACCTCTAATTGAAGGGGAATGTTGGTTTAACTTGATCGTATTTGTGACTAAGCCTGTATCCCAGTTTTTTGTTTCGGTTATTGAATGCTACCCAATGTACCCTTCTGGATGCTTCCCTGGTTTATTACTGGACTGATATGCTGATGAATGCCATTGTACTTACAATTCTCATGTATATTTCTTGCTATTCGTTATGTACCTATCATTTTAATTACTGTGATAGGGCGTGTTTGCCCTGATTTGTGCTACGAGTTCTATTCCTTGCTATGAAACTCTTTGAAATAAAACGAATTACAAGAAAGAAAAAAAAAGGGGGGGGGGGGGGGTCATCTGTTTAAGACCCTCATCTCTTGGCCAGAGTGTCGAGCAGTTACTTTCAACAACCCATTGATGTCAATTGACACGGTGTAATGCTTAATTTCCCGTGGGGGAAATTGAACACTTACTCCCAGATTTTCCCACAGATTACGACTCATCAGTGGGGGTTCCAGCGGAGGGGGATCAGTTTATGGTCAAGGAAAACTTCTAATAAGCAGCGATTGTCCAAACCAGAGAAGTTCTTTAACAGGAATGTAAAAAGAAAATAAAAATATTTGCAGGGCTAGCCGATACTTGAGTACCCCAAACAGGACTGAAGCAGAAAAGGGACTCTAGGACCCTTAACAGGGTAACAAAAGTGCAAAAAGTATTTTTGATCTTGTTTTCAAATATATCTTAGGAGGTTTCATTGGTAAAAAACAAAAAAAAACACAAAAAAAAAAAACACAGTATAAAAAAAAAAGTCTCTTTATACCTGGGGCTGACTTCCTGGGTAATATCGGTCAGGTCATCTAGTTGTGCCACTTGTTCTGATGTCTCCACCTTGCCATGGGCCTTAAGAGTACTCAACACCTTCTTCATACAAGCTTTAGAGGCTTTTATTAAGCCTAAGCAGGGGGCTATTAGCCTGTGATCAGCCTCTGACCAGTAAGTGTCCTGGTTCCCCCGAGCCCCCATATCATCATCGTCTAACACGTCACTGAAAGGATCCTCTCCTCCTGCCAAAGCCTGCAAAGTGAAGAGATGTAATAAAGACAACTTATAGAGAACCTCATTTTATCTACGGTGCTATCTCAACCGTATAGCTGTTTCCAGGAAAGCTGAAAGCAGCCAATATGGACAGATAAACCACAGCTTCTAGAGGTGGTCATACAGGTTTCCAAGACTTCAAATCTGACTAGTTAAGCAGTGATACATCCTGAACACCCCTACTGCTGCATAACTGGGCAGATCAGCCATGATCAGTGTGATCGCACATAAGACATTATCACTTGCACCAGTGTAGAAGAATGCCACTAGAATCATCACAGTACAATAATGGTCATCAGGATTCAATTTAAAATGACAACAAACTACGGGTGTATGACTCCGAGAAACATTCACAAGACTGACAGACATGGAGAAGAGAGGAAAGCATAAAGAAGTGTTCATGTACACAGGTTTATAGCCTGGATGTCCAGGTGACATTTCTTCTTAGCCTCCAAAATGGCGAGCTATGGTTGCAACTTCCTGTATCCAATAACAGGAATAGAAGCTCAGGAACACAAACTGCTGAAATACAGTACAGAGTACGAACAGGAACAGTTATGAGCACATGTCAAGGTGGATAAGCTCTTTAAGAAAACAGAAGGATAGTAACTTTAGAAGCTACATACATTAGATGGTTACAGTCAAATACACAAATAAGAATTAGGTTAGGGCTACATGGCCAAAGATTGTCGCGTACCCCTGCGCGCACCACACATAATAAAAGTCAATGTGGCTGCGTAGCGACCCGAGGGTAGCCTCGACTGCCAACCGAAAGTCACTGCAACAAGTGGGTCGCAACGTGGCCACATTGACATCCATTAAGTGCGATGCATGCAGCGGTACACATTTGGCCACGTGATCTGTGTCGCGGCCAAAGTCGCCGTGTAACCCTAGCCTAAAGGTAAAGAACAAGGGGTGTTCCTTAATAAATAAGGAAGAGCATAAAGGAAGTGAACTAACCTCCCATGGGCAATAAGATTAAGCTTTCATTAGATAAAATCTAATCCATCATGTGTCTCGATTGTATCTCAATGAGAAGAAATGTTGGGATTATCGAAGCAGGAATTTGAAAACTGTGTATATGCACAACTTAGATAAATAAACATAGTGAAGATGAATAAAAGCCTCATGTAATACATTACACCTATAGAACTATTAGAGAAATACCTCTTCCATCTCTTCTAGAGCATCCTTCACTACGGCTAGATAACCAGATATAATCCCAACTACTGCTGCATGGTTATCTGTAAAAGCAAGAAATGGGGCAGAGGTTTAACAGGACATTTATAATGAGAACTAGGTTTCTATAGAGAAAACAGGCCTGAGATGTAACGCGGTCATCTGCTGGGGGGCAATAACACAGAACTAAGTCAGAGAGATGTATTCATTTACCTTTAGGGATTTGTGGAAAGTGATCACAGGCTTCCCATACGCTGCCCGTGGATACGAGCTGTGCCTGTGACAAACTAAAATGATATTGTGAGGAGGAGATCCAGTCACCAAGGTCAACCAGTCAATGATAAATTCTTACAATGGTGCCAATCCTACCTCTGTATGCGGGAGCTCAGGATGACATCAATCAGCTGCATGGTGCCTTCTATCATATCCGCCACCGCCTCTCTCACGGTTTTACGTAATGTGATACCTGAATAGAAAAAAAGACATACGGATTCCATTTTCATATCAGGAAAAGAAAAAAAATGTATGTATAGAAACGATTCCAAGTGCACTTCAAGTTTTAATACTCCAATGATGTAAACAATGAACAGGGGGTCCCAAAGCAAAGATAAAAATTAGGCCACTTTCAGGTTCTGCTTGACACCACCTCACTCTTAGTTTTTTTTGCAGGCGCAATTCCTGCCTCAAAATTCCGTTTGGAAGTTTGAGGCAGATTTTCCTCTCCCTGCACGCCGATTTTAGCGGTGTTTTTCGCAAGCGGCCATTGAGCACCGTGGGCATAAAACGCAGCGAAATACGCTTTCTCTGCCTCCCATTGAAGTCAATGGGAGGTCAGAGGCGTAAACGCCCGAAGAATGGGCATGTCGCTTCTTTTTCCCGCGAGGCGGTTTTACCGCTCGCTGGAAAAAGACGCCTCCGCCTCCCATTGAAATCAATGGGAGGAATTTTTGGCGCGGTTTCCGCGTCAAAAAAACTTGTAAAAAAAAACTCAGTGTGAACATAGCCTTAAACAGCCATCCTATTTTTAGGACTAGTACATTTTACATTTGTTTGCTAAAATTGCAGCCCCTGTAGAGACGCGACATCCTTGTACAGGATCTTACCACCTATTAAAATTTAAACAACAGCCCCCCTCTCTCCAAGGGCTCCATAGGTTGCCTCTATTATATTTACACCCTCATATACTTGGACTGAACCCCTCAATTGCATAGACTTATATTTAAGTGCCCACCAATTGCAGGGTGAACGGACCAACAATGGCCAGGAATATAGACAAACATCTAACTAGGATGTATCGGGACTTCATTTTAACATGTCTAGGGAGAAGTCATAATACTCGATTGCTCACCTTGCTCCTTTGGGAGGGAATAATACAAAGTGGAAGCTGCCAAAATAGCAGTGAGAATCCCGTCACTTAACTTTTGACAGTCCTACAAAAAAATAAAAAAAATATAGATATTATTCACACACCTACTAATGATACCTACATTGGAATGGGCCCAACCAATATAAAATCACAGTATTGCACAAAGGGAGTCTAAAGTCAGGAACACGTCTCAGGCATTTATGGCACAGGATATACCATAAAAGTACCACCCGCACCCATCCTGTAACTGCCACACAAGTGAATTGAGGGAGCCAAGCACATAAACGTCACCTCTCCAATCATTCTCCCTATGGATGCAGTTGGTGGCGGCGAGGTAGACCCCTGTACTTCAAATAGGTGGTGGTCAGAGGTGGGACCTGAACCTAGTAGTCATTTATGAGATAGGAAAACCCCTTTGAAGCGGTCATAAAAGAAACCTGCTTTCCCTTTCCTGGGGAAAAAACCCTCCTGCATGAGGGGGAACTACTTTAAGGCTACATGCACAAGAACTTTGTTTTCAACAGAGTACTACCCTTTTTTTTTTATGTATAGCACACTGGCCCATTCATTTCTATGTCCCCATGCACACTAACTTGTTTTTCACTGATCCATGTGGACGCTGTGGGACCAGCAAGCAAAACTCAGAGCAGGTCCTATTCCTGTCTCGGTCTCACCCATTAGTCTACGGCAACGTGAAAACCATGGACATACGGAACGGATGTGAAGGACACACTAATGACACACGGCCTGCAAAAAAACAGACAACGGATCCGTAGTTCATAGGCTGTGAAATACAAACGGTCGTGTGCATGTAGCCTAGGTCTCGACAAAATCAACAGCTTTTACATTTTAATTTATCGATATTTTATTATAGGAGGTCTCCATAAAAGTCAAGTGAACAGCTCAGAGCCCCCTCTAAGGCTACACGCACGCAACCATTTGTATTTTGCGGCCTGTAAACAATGGATCCGTTGTCCGTTTTTGCAGTTCGTGTATTATTAGTGTGTCCTCTGCATTCGTTCTATTTGTCAACAAATACGGTGCATATTACATCTGTATTCACGGATCCGCAAAAAAACAAAAACCTGGAAGGCAGGAAATGTCAATAGCTTGTCCCAACCCCAAGAAGGTCACATGATTCCTGTCGCATAGCAACTCACCCACAAAACGTGTACAGCATCCGTGCCCCCTGCGTGGTTTTCACGACACTATAGATTTGAATGGGCGAGACCGAGCTGCAAATACGGACAGGAATAGGACTTACTCTGAGTCTTGACGACCAGTCCCACGGCCCCGACACAGATCCATAAAAAATGTATGGGGCCATAGAAATAAATCAGTGTGCTACACGTTAAAAAAAACAAAAAACGTATAGCACACTGACAAAAAAACAGCGGTTGTGGGCATGTAGCCTAACACAGCAGGAAATCACAGCACAATCGGCATCAATAAGATTAATGGCATCCAACCAATCACCTGCATGTAAGCAAACCCTGTGTCTGCAGCTAAGAAAACTCCCTCATGTTTTCTATAAGCTCCGACAGTCTTCAATCCATAGCAATGGTACACAGCCAAATAACACTTCTTTGTTCAGAAGGGAATGGCTATGGGACAGGTTTTCATAATACAGTACATTGGTGCGCCATATACATTGAGAAATGAAGTAACTATAGATAAAGAGTAAGGAGCCTGCTAGTAACATCCAATGTCACGGTCTGGTAAGAGAAAAGGAAAGGGAAGAGGTCAAAAGACACAAAATCTGTGACTTGTGGTGGGTAAAAAGCTTCATGGATAAAAACATGACGGCACAAAAGATGGGATAAGCAAAGACCCCCAACATAGACTTCCACCAGCAGACTCACTCACCTCTTCTGACGGCACCGGAGGCTTGGAGTAAGCCAGGCTGAGTTTAGTGGCTTCCTGAGAAGTGGCTTTAAATGCTTGTTCTACAAAGAAGTACGTTCAACATGACATCTGTGGCATGTGTATGATGGCTTGATAAAAAGCGTACACCTTTCAATAAAACTTTTAAGAAACATACAAAATGTATAAAGAAACATAATAAAAATATTGTCATGACAAGTGTGTCCACGCGGTCAGCGTGAGGTGATGCGACCGGCGCTGCACTAATGATTGCCGGCAATGAAGACCGAACATGGCGGGCGCACTGCAAAACACCCCCATATTCTGTCTTCAGTGCCTGAACCGCCGCTCATTAGTGCAGCGCCAGCCGCATCAACTCATGCTGACCGCGCGTGCACTTACTATCAGGAGCGGGGTAATGTCTGTATTACACAGCCGCAGCCCCGCTCTAACGTCAGAGATCAGAGAAACCTCTCCTCTCCGCCGCTATTCTCCTGAATTCTGTGATCAAAGCCGACCGCGGCATTCAAGGGGAAAATGTGAAGGGGATGCCATATGGATCGCGTCACAGGAAATCCCTCTGACGCGATTGAGGGACATACCATATATGGGCAGACAGCTTAGAGTCCATTGAAGGACCCCAGGGCTGTCTTACCATATTTCCTGTTAGGGCATACTGAGGTATGTCCTAAAAACTGCCTGTGTATTATCCGTCCACAGGCTAATGTACTGTAATATAGATATATACCAGTACATTAAAGTTTAAAAAGAAAGTAAAAACAAAGTAATGTTAAATTTAAAAAAATACACATACACGTTTTTTTACAATAAACATTAAAATAAGTCTCAATACATAAAATATTAACACATTCGGTATTGGCGCAGCCGTAATAACCTGCACAACAATTTTTTTGCATCATTTATGATGTGTACGCTGTAAAAAAATAAAATAAAAACTGCTTTCTATCACTTATTGTGAGGCACGAGGATGAATTTAACCTCCATGTGCCTCACATTAATAGTAATTAACCCCATCATGTACCTTACATATTAACCCATTATGACTGAGAAACATGCTGGGGTTAATTAATGTGAGGCACGTTCAAAATTCATCACACGTGGCGCCTCACATCAGAAAATGGAAGAACTTTTTTTTTCCATCACTATTGGCAAAGTATCGTTTTGGTATCAAAATCGCAATACTAAAAAGTATCGGTATCGAAGTCCAAATTCTGGTATCGGGACATCCCTATTTCAGAGTCGCACCGAGGACAACTTATTTACTAAAAGTTCTCATGAACCATATAGCGCACCCCTATACGGACATGGACAACAAGCTTATAAAAGCACAAGCTGCTGGATGTCATGCAACTTCTCTAAAAAACGCTTCTTACCCAATGTATTCCAGAAGAATTGTGGATTAAAGCTATTGTTACTTTCCTTGGATTCCCCATCTGCAAAAACACAAGAGGACGTGAAAATGTCAGGGTTTCCTCAAGAGCCATGTCGTTTACCTTTTTTAATTTTTATTTACAAACAAACATAGAAGAAAACTTCCCACAGTGAACGGAAAAGGCATATAAAGGGTGAAATATGCAGCAAATCTGCAGCGGACCAGCTCCGCTACCTTCAGAATTACCCTCATTCTCTCTGATTTACATCTATTTATTATATGGAACCCGGAACAAAGAAGGAAAGCGTTCCCAAACATTTCCTCATGGAACGTTTTCCTATTTTTATACTAGGATCTATTCTGCGAAACTCAGCGCAGATAACCAATGTCATCTTGACATTTTGCTTTTTTCTCTGGTATCCACTGTATCTGTTCTGCGTTAGTTCCCTGCTCTACTATTCACTGTATAGCGCTGGCGCTCAGGGCGCAGACAGGTGCGATGATATCACCGCATTGCACCCGTCTATGCGGAGCCGTGAGCGACTCACGACGAATGTATTCAGAGTCCACTGCACTTCTGCCACATACAGGCGTTTCCACACTTGGCAGGTATGTGTAAGGGCTTGTCCACACGTAATGGAATTGCGGACGGAAAATACGCAGCGGAATACAGTAGCAGAAAAAGTGGGTGTGATGGAGCAGATGTTATCCATGCCCTGCGGAAAAACTCAGTCCAGAAATTCACCTGCGGTGCGTAATTTTTAGTTTCGCAGAAGGGCAATGACTGCTGCAGAAAGTGGACGGGTTTCCTTCGTTTTTCATACAGCCTAGAAAAAAAACACTGCAAAATCTGCAATATTTTCTGCAGTAAAAGACGCATGAAATGGTGCGGATTTTCCACAACGGATTGTCTGCTAGTAAATCCGTTCCGTGTGGACAAGCCCTGTGCATGCCTTGTTACACATAACCCCCAAAAGTGCAACACATTTGCATCCGCTGAAGCAAAATAAAATGTATATATATATATATATATATATATATATATATATATAAATTATTTTTTTACTTCAGCTAGCAGAGATCTTGAAAACCACATGGAATAAATACAGAAAGTATACGGGATAATTGTATAACTTTGCATGATGTAAAGACACATTTATTTGCTAAAACCATTCATATAAAATGTAAGAAGTAACAATATACAAAAAAAAAGTTGAAATAAATTAGAACTAGCTTGTAACTAATGACGTGACAGACTGCAGGACCCTGCGGACACTCTATAGGACAGTTGTTATGAAGTACTGCAGCCTAACGTGACCTGTGGCTACAAGTGCCCACATATGCCCGACCCCACAGATAATGACACGCAATGTTGCGGATTCCCCCGTGGTTAGTACGTTCACAGAGAGAGAACGAAGAGTATGGACTTGCCTCGCAGTTTCTCCTGTATCGCACGGAGATTCTCCAGCAGTTTCCGCAGCGGCTCCATATTTGCCCGGAACCATAAGACACTAATCACAGACACCGGGGGGAACGGTCGACATGTAACGCATATCATAGAGCGGCGCTAGTAAGAACGGGCGGCAACCATAGAGACGTTGCTTAAAAGCTCTGGAGCGCCCTCACCGTGTGGAGGACGAAATATCGTCTCATTTATTTATTATAATACTAGAAAAGCTCTTCTCTGTAATCATGTCCATTTGGCACTGGCACAATAGGGCACGTAGTGATTCCTTAGAGCCATGCTCCTTGTGCTTTGCTGAAAGACATGGTGCCAAAGAAGAGGCTTACTAACAATGGCATATTTACTTAGACTGGCATACCTGCTGTCTGGAATGCCATGTAAATATCACACTTGTAGGTTGAGAAGTACCCAAATCCCTGGAGAATAACCTCTCCTTCACGGTGGCCCACCACCCACATATTCCTCTGCTCTCCTTCTTCCCTTATTTCCTTCCTCTCTATTTTCCTCCACTTTTCTACCTTTACAGAAAGTGGCCATAGATCGTAGATAAAAAGTCAACAATCTAATGTGTATGGTGCACCCCTAATGTCCCCTGACGTCTTCACAAGCATGGGGCACATTTAATTTCAGCACCCACCGCCCCACCCTTTGTTCGTAGGTAGATAAGAGCCACCAACGGTGTCCGGCGGCGGAGGCTTATTCCCCCTGCTTATAGCCTTCAACATGCATTTATAGCCAATATATTTCCGCATATAGTTTGGCACAATTATTTAAATATTATATGGCACTAATATTTGTGTAGAGTATGGCACAATTAGATGCACACTGTGTGGCACAATAGTTTGCATGTTGTATGGCAATAATTTGTTGGCGTATGATAAGGAGACAGCGGGACTAGGGAAGCACAATCTCTAAATGAAGGCTGGCTTCTAAGCTGTCTGCAGGCCAAAGATGGAGAATCTGTGCTCATCCGGCACATCATGGACAGTATTATGTGCTGGGCTTAAAGAGGATTCCGCTGGGTGGCCCCCTAGGCTTCCCTGGCCCTGCTCACTATGATTGGCAGGTGTCGCCCCGCGCACACTTTTTCCTAAGCCAGGTATATAATACTAGTATAGAAAGCCAACAATATTTTAAGTGAGAAAACAGATTTTATCCGAGAAGTGCTGGACTTCACGTCATTATTGGATGCTACCATCAAGGCAGTACTGCTGGTGCTCCCGTCATTGTCCCAGCCCAAATTTTTTTTTAAATGGGCCCTTGCCTGCCGCCCCTGTGCACCGCCATTGTTGCTGCCCATAGTTAATTTGGAGAAAGGAACGGGCCCCATCATATTGCAGGTCTGTTCCCTCCCCAAAAGTAACTAACGCTGGGGCCCTTCTTCACAAGACTGATGCTGGCTAGCATCTCAACGTTATGTGCGATGGCGCATACAACGTCCTGAAGCTCTTAGCCTTGTTAAGCAGGGCCCCAGGGTCAGGATCGTCAGGTGCCAGAGTACCCCCCCAGTTAGCCCCCCCCTGCCGCCACAGAGCTCTGTTCCGACAGAACCCATGCCCAAATACTGCTTTCACCCTGCCTCTCCACAGACCAAATGCCAGTATGCACCCCAGTTCGACTCCCACCACTTTCTGTTCTTACCCCCCCCTTCTGGAAATGGGGGGTCCAGACACTTTGACTTTATGGTAATTTCTGATGGCAGCCCTGACCACGGCATGAAGTCCACTAAGCAGTCTGTGCACCCTCCATGAATCCAGAAGCTGACCCTAATACAAGGAGGCCGGTGGCAGTAACAAGTTTTTACCAGCAGTAGCAAGTGCTGGTCATTTTACATAATCAGACAGCGCATGCTCCGTTAGGTTACTTGCTTCGTAGAGTGGATACTTCCCCCTTGATTGGTCCACACAGACCTAGACATGGTGACATTTTTTTAGAGGGACTCTTTGGCAGAGCATGTTTTATCAGAGCATGGCTTGCCATTGGCCGGGCTTTGTCGGGCATAATTGCCATGAGGTTTAATGTTCCCTGTATACTATCCTTACTATAAGGACATCACAGTATAGTGAGGACACTATAGATGGAGGGGATTGCTCACAACAGTGATCTCAGATGTCATTTTCAGTTAAGGTTACATTTTTTATAATGCCTGGAGAGGCCCCTTTATCCAGATCATATTGAAAAATTATTCCAGACCAGAACTAAATATTTAGACACCAGACCCCAAAATACAGACTCCACTCAGATCCTTCTTATTACTCACTCATCTTTCTTCATTCTCATCCCCTCTACCGAGGCTCAGGCTCCTCTTCGGCTTTGGGCACAATGTTATGTAGATGGCCTATGTCAGGATGTTGTGTGTGGTGGGGCCTGGAGCCAAAGACAAAAGGTGAGTAACATTGGTCGTTGTGTATTGGATTAATCCAATAGATAAAGGCCAGTGTCGTGTTTTTTGTTTGGGGGGGGGGGGGGGGGGGGTCTGGTGATGTGTAGAGTAAGACAAACTGGAGCCGCCTGAGCAGCTTTGTATATTAAACATGACACCTCATGTTGCCAACGGTGAGGAGGTGGGCAGCCAGTCAGAGGCAGCTGGAGTCTCCGGCTAGCCTTTGCTGCATATATTTTTATGTTCATTTTATTCTGCGAGGCACACTTTTCTACAAGCGGAGATATATATAAAATGATAAGGATTGTACTGACCCCTAAAAGAACGCTCATAAATCTAAATCTGTATTGGCAATTTAAGCGAATCTTCACAAGTTTCCACAATCTTATGGCTAATTTCTTTCAAATGTAGAGTGAAGACATATCGGCCTTCATCATCTATTAATAGTGAAATAACTCGACAATTAAGATCCCAAATTATTAAGACACTCACCCCTCTAGAGGTGTTTGTGTAATAAGAATGGAATTGTTGAATTATTCATCGTTCTTGCAATGAGCAAACTCTCCCTTGTCAGATGTGTCTCCTGAAGAAACACTATGGTTGAAAGATAGTGTTTTACTAATTCAAATACGGCCAATCTTTTTAAACTGCTCCCCAAACCACGCACATTCCATGATAGAAAATGTATCACCATATGTCATTATGTAACAAAAAAAACAAGACCTCTCCTTCCTTTCTCCCACCAACCCATTTTCCTACCCAATTTTCCCCCTCCCCCGAATTTACTAATTGACCAACTGGTGTGTTGTCACCAACCCGCTAGTCCTTGCACTGAGCATAATACCGCCCCTCCACCCCAGACTACCGCAAATATATCTTCTCTTGCACCTAATAAATATCTAAACATCTTACAAATGGCTGTGACTAGATTATTCCATATACAGTGCATTCGGAAAGTCTTCAGACCCTTTCACTTTTTTCATATTTTGTTATGTTGAGGCCTTGTGCTAAAATAAAAAAAATTCACGTTTTTCTCCATCATTCTGCACTCAATAGCCCATAATGACAAAGTGAAAACAGACATTTTTTGCAAATTTATTAAAAATGAAAAACTCAGATTTCGCATGGACATAATTATTCAAACCCTTTGCTATGACACATGAAATTTAGCTCTGGAGGCATCCCATTTCTCTAGATCATCTTTGAAATGTTTCTACACCTCAATTGGAGCCCAGCCGTGGTAAATTAATTTGATTGGACATGATTTGGAAAGACACACCCCTGTCTATATAAGGACTTACAGCTGACAATGCATATCAGAGCAAAAACCAAGCCATCAAGAGGAAAGAACTGCCTGTAGAGCTCAGAGACAGGATTGTGTGGAGGCACAGATCTGGAGAAGGGTACAACAAACATTTCTGCTGCACTTAAATTTCCCAAAACCACAGTGGCTCTTTGAGAGACTGGTCAGGGTTGAGGGGAAGATGAATGGAGCAAAGTACAGAGATATTCTTAATGAAAACCTGATCCAGAGTGCTCTGGACTTGAGACTGGGCCGAAGGTTCACCTTCCAACAAAACAATGACCCTAAGCACACAGTCAAGACAACACAGGAGTGACTTGGGGACAACTCTGAATGTCCTTGAGTGGCGGAGCCAGAGCCCTGACTTGAACCCAATCGAACAGATCTGCAGAGACATGAAAATGTCTGTCCACTGGCGGTCCCCATCCAACCTGACAGAGCTTGAAAGGATCTGCAGGGAAGAATGTCAGAAAATCCCCAAATCCAGGTGTGCAAACCATGTGGAATCATACTCAAGAAGACTGGTAGCTGATCTCGAGATCACGCTGTGCTGTCACTTCCTCCCACATTAACTTTACCGAAGTGCCTTGAGAGTGAATAGACATCACCTCCAGCCAGGATGCGATGTCTATTCACACTCCCGACACTTCGGTAAAGTTTCTGTGGGACTTACTCACAGCACAGCGTGATCTCGCGAGATCACGCTGTGCTGTGAGTACAGCTAAATAGGAATGAAGAGAAGTGTATGACGCTGATTGGTCACTGATTGGTCAGCGTCATACACTTCTCTTCACAACGCCCACTTGGTAAAAAGTTAAAAAACACGCCCAGTTGTCTATTAAGAAACGAATTAGCATAAATCTAAAATTGCTCATAACTTGCTCAAAAATGATCGTTTTTCAAAATAAAAAACACTGTTGTTATCTACATTACAGCACCTATCAGATTATGTAGGAGATATAATTTATAATCTGGTGACAGAGCCTCTTTAACCCCTTCCCTCCTCAGCCATTTTTCGGATTTTCACTTTTGTTTTTTCCTCCCCACCTTCCAAAAGCTATAATTCTTTTTATTTTTCCGTCTATATAGCCATATGACGGCTTGTTTTTTGCGGGACAAGCTGTCGTTTTTCGTGGGGTGAAGTGGGCAAAAAATGTTTTTTTGGGTTTTGTTTTTACGGCAGCCACCAGGCGGTAAAAACAATATATTCACCTTATTCTACAGGTTGATACGATTACGGCGATACAAAATTTATATTTTTTGTTTTATGTTTTACCACTTTAAAAAAAACAAAAAAACTATTTGCTAAATTAAAAAAATGTTTTGTGTCGCCATATTCTGAGAGCCATAACCTTTTAATTTTTCCATCAATTTAGCGATGTAAGGGCTTGAATTTTGATTTGAAAGATGATGGCTTGTTTCAGGGGGTGCCCCCCTCCCCTGATTCTAACACTTTAAATGCAGCGGTCGCGATTGACCGCTGCATTTAAGTTGTTAAACGGGTGGAATCAAAGTGATCTTTGATTCCGCCCGTAGCAGTGAGGTGTCGTCTGTGTAACACAACTGTCACCTGTTGTGTATGGAGCGAGCTCAGCCTGTGGGCGCGCTCCATATTTCCCTTAACCCTTCTCACGTACAGTTATGTAATTATGGGTGAAGGGGTTAAAGGAGCAATGACTTCACTACAAAAGGAACGAAATGAAGACTCCAGACAAGATGGCGGCTTCACAAAATGGATTAAACATTATTTTAATCACACAGAGAAAGGCTTCATGGAACACGGGTTGTCATGTGTGGTTTAGGTATGACCAAACACTCCCAGATCATCCAGGAGTCTCTCAAAATAAGGGGAGACCACCCATACTGCATTCAGGGAAAGTAAGTCATCTGTAAAATGGTTGTGCGTTCTAGTGGTCAGTCACTGCCTGCACCACCGTATCCAAAGAAAGTTATTCTTGAGCAACAATGGTAACTATGGATTTAGGGTATTACCTAGGATAAGAAAAACTGAAATGCAGATGTAGTGGAAAAAATATTTTTTTATTTTTTTTTACATATTATTTCCCTAAAATAAAATAAGATCTATGCATGTTTAAAATATCCATACATTAATATTTTGGTCTATTTATTTTTTTACTTTTTATTTATTTTTTATTTTTTATATTTTTATTTTTTATTTTTTAAAGGCCGGAGCTAAAAGAATTTTTATGAGATTAGAAAAAACATGACAATTAACAAAAAAATAATAAGCAGTTGCTTTCCTGAGCAATAACAGCTGATTGTAGTAGTAATTGATTAATGATGAGCTGTGATTGACAGCCGTGATCTCAGGGCCACCCGCACACTGGCACCCGCACACTGGCACCCGCACACAGCCATCACCGGTCTTTTACAAATATATGTTTTACAATGCTGATGGCTGTGTGTAACACAAAGTACACACTCATACCCTCATGTATATATAGGTGTCAGTGCTTATACTACCTGATACAATATCCTACAGTAGAGATTTTAAACTTGCTAATATATTTTTGTGCATGTATTAGTGCATAAAATTAATTAGATTTGGTACTTTATTGATCTAATGTAACATACAGCCCTATCAAACATCATACTGGTTGCATATAACTAATTTTATGATTTTGAAGCATACCTATAATGTTTTTGCATCCATTAACAGTAGATATAAAAACATACATACAAATTTGTCTATATCATAATAGGGGAAGGTGGCATCTTCCTCGCCATCCAACAGCCTCTAGTTCTCCTTTCCTTGATTGTGGGCTCTCTGTTAGGGTATGTTCACACGGCCTATTTTCTGACGTTTTTCGGGCTGAATAATCGGAAGCAGAACGCCTCTAAATATCTGTCCATTGATTTAAATGGGAAAAACGGCGTTCTGTTCCGACGGGCCATTTTTTTACGCGCCCGTTTTTCAAAACGGCCGCGTCAAAAAAACAGCTGCGAAGAAGAAGTGCAGGTCACTTGTGGCGTTTTTGGAGCCGTTTTTCATGGACTATATTGAAAACAGCTCCAAAAACGGCCGTAAAAAACGCGAGTGGCTTAATAAACGTCTGAAAATCAGGAGCTCTTCTCCCTTGAACGTATTTTCAGACGTTTTTGGTTAAGCGTGTGAACATACCCTAAATGTTCACAAATCTCCTCAGTTGGTAAAAAAAGTCATAATAAACTAGTGCAGTAATTGGAGGCCGGGAGGAGGGGGATGGAGCTGCAGTCACACTCTATCTTCGCATACATGTAAGAGGGGATCTATCTTGTAAGTTCACGCCCTGTACAGAGGGAAGGAAAACCCAAACATTTGCACTACCTCTAAAATCTATCTACAGAGATTGCAATTTTATTTTTTTTCACAACAGGTACTATGTTAATCGAACAAATTCCCCAAATCTTCAAGATTTTGCAGGTTATTTGCAGTGTCAGACCAAGCTGCATGTTGAGCACCATCCATTTCTGGTGCCAGGCTGTTTGTTGACTCGAGAGCGTGATTCATTCCTCCAATGGCAGCATGGCATTCAGGACATCTGGAACGCTGCATTGCCCCTCCACATTCTGTAATACAATACACATGTCCATTGGGACACTTAAACCAGTGGCCTTTATGAAGGCCCATGGCCTGTACGATCATAACTCGCTCATTCTCCGTAATCCCAAGTCCGGAGCGTGGAAGGCTTCCTTTCAAATCTTTTAATTTTGTCTTGACAAATTCTTCATCCTCCTCCGTGAACTTTTTACTTCTTTCTAAAACATCTCTTAGAACTTCTATTTCTCTACGGATGTCGGGAGTGATTGTAGACTTGGCCTCTCTACATCTTACAAGCAATTCTAGAAGGTAGCTGAAACGTACCACTTCACATTGTAGATCCGACAGTTCTTGCTCTGTAAGAGGTGAACTTCTTTTTTCCAACCACTCCTTAATTTCTAGCAAGCGATTTTTCAGAGCCCTCTTCTCCACATCATCCACTTTCCCTATATTGATGAATAGCTTTGCTATTCTATGATAGAACAATATCTTGTTTTCTAAGCCAAGCAATGTTCTGAGCGGTGTATCTACGTTCTTCAAGTCTTCTTTTAACTTTGAATGTTCTTCTGGAAAATTTCGTCTAATTTCCACCATCTGTTGTAGGATATTTAAGAGTCGGTTTTTGGTTTCATTTCTTAGATCCACTGCTCCTTGTATCCTTTTCTTGACCTTCTCAATCTCATCCAGAGTTTTGTTGATAACCGTACCATATCTTAGATTTTTCCTTATAGGAGCCTGACATTTTGGGCAAACTTTTAATTTGATTGCAATTCCCTCTTCGGAGTTATTGTCCCCAATCATGTATGTATCCATACCCACAGTTTCAAAAATGTGCCCACAATCATCTAGATGCACAAAGCGGGCATCATCCTCATCTTCAAAACCAAAAAAGATCTCATTGACCTCATTTTTATGGCATTCTCGACACTTTTTAGGGCAGGGCTCACCGCACAGACCTATGCAAGGGTGTCCACATTTTAGTACCTTTGTACATGGGGCATTGCATGGTGGGCGATCACATGGCTCAGAGCAAAGCTTACTGCAGGCGTAGTGCTCACATCTCCAGTCGCAGGGTTCCATACATGGAACACAGGTTTCCCCACATTTTTTTTTACATTGGCTATGGACGCAGCGGTTTTGGCATGGCCTGTGGCAAGGGGGGCATTCTTTTGTGCAAGGTTCTTTGCATTCATGCGAACAAATTAAAATAGCTTTGCACGGATGTTTGCAGCCTTCATGAAATCGACCTTGTAAGCAAGTATCGCATGTACCCCGACATGTGTGATTACAAATTAACTTCACTTGACAGGGCTTTCTGCATTTTATTGGCATACCAAAGTCTATGTCTCGTTTTTGCCAGCACTTAACTTCTTGACTATGTCCACACTTTAGCTGTGCTGTAATTTTCTTTTGACAGCGTTCTTCACATTCCTCTCCGCAAAGTCTTTCACATGGATGACCGCACTGCAAGAACTTGCTACATGGTACGGCACAACAAAATGTATTTACGGATGTGCTGCATGGCAGTAATTGTATGTGACCACATAGCGGCATAAGCTTCTCCACTTCTTCCACGCACGGTCCACAGGGCTGGAAACATTTTTGTTTGCAACGGTGTCCATCCCCGCACAACACTTTCTGGCAATCTTTGTTACACTGGTATTCTTTGTGCTCAGGATCATACGGATGGCATACCCGTGTACACACGTGCCCGCAGTTTAATCTAAAATCACATTTTTGGGTGCATCCTCCTTCCGGTACTTTCTTAAAATCATTACCTTTACTCACGAGTGTCTGAGTGTCAGGATGATTCTGACAACACAGCATAAGTTGTTCTCCGACTTGTGCCCGCTCTCGTAAAGTATAAATGATGCGGCTCCAGAGCGGAACAGTGCCCAGCATTTTCATGTTTCCAATACAGAACAGTCCTTTCTTAGCTCTTGACAATGCTACACAGATCCGGTTGGAGATCTGAAGGAATCCAACTTTCCCTTCCTTATTGCTCCGGACCAATGAGAGTAGTATTATATCATTTTCCTCACCCTGATACTTGTCAACAACGTGCACTTTCACTCCAGAGAACATCTTAGCTGGCATGAGATTACGAAGACAGAAGAGCTGCCCGGTGTACGTGGTAAGGATGGTAATCTGAGATGGTTTATATTCTTGGTGCAGAAAGTACTTGCACAGTTCCACTATGAACTCCGCCTCATGCTTGTTCTGGTGACTCTTTCCATCGTGTATCTCTTGCTCGAAGAATTCATGTTGTACAAAGAAGAGGTTCGTTGAAACTCCCTGGAGTGAGAGAAATGAAAAATCCCATTATTATAAATAAATAATCTGTAACGCATATTAAAAGAATTGTCTGATCTGCTTTTCTTTTTTTTTTTTTTGCTAAAAACTGCGCCACTCTTGTCTATGAGCTGTGTCTGGTTTTGCTTCTCAGCTCCATTCACTCGAATAGGGCTGAGCTGCAGAACCAGACACAGCTCATAGACAGGAGTGGTGCTGTTTCTCAACAGAATTGAGCTGTAATACAAGACACAGCCTATAGACAGGAGTGGCGCTGTTTCTGGAAAAAAAAAGAAGACCCTTTTTTCTCATCTTAGACATACCCCTTTAATTGCAATTTTTTATTTATTTTGTACCCTAGTGGACCCGATGCTAACTTCAAATAAATATCCCATTATCCATTTTTCCTGGCAGACTCTCCGTTCAGCATGTACTGTTCCTGTTGACACCAATAGGAAGGGCAAACCATTGGTTGATGTCTTTTAATTTTTTTTGTCATGCAAAAGCAGCACATCACATGACAGCTGCACATGCGGCATGAAAAATGCCTGCATGGCCCAGAGGGCTCAAAACGGTTTGGATATGTTCACACAGGGCATCACACAGCGTATATAATCACACAGCGTATCCACCCTGTTCCACGCAGGGAATTACGACCAAAAAAACGCACCAAATTGTGGTGCAGTTTTTCGGCCGGAATGTCCGCTGCGGAAAATAGCATGTAAAAAAAAAAAAAGTCTATACTTACCCGTAGCCATGGCAAGACGTCCTACAGCCCGGCCTCCTGGCGTGATGTTTCATTCCACGTGCCTGCTGCAGCCTTTGATTGGCTGCAGCAGTCACATGGGATGAAACGTCTTCCTTGAAGGCCAGGCTGGACGCAGGAGCAGAGAGATCTGAGTAAGTATAATCTTTTTTTTTTTTTTCTGAGTTACGGCGGAATCGCAGCTTTTCAACCGCGAGAATCACAACATCTGGTATATGTTGTGGATTTTACCTTCCCATTGAATTCAATGGGGAAAACCCGCAACAGAAAAGCAGCAATTTCGAAGCATAAATTTACATGCTGCGGATTAAATCTCATCCACTTTGCTGCTACTGTATTATGCTACGGATTTTCCACAATGAAATCCCTTGCGGAAAATCGGCAGTATTTATGCTACGTGTGAACCTGGCCTTCTTTTTCAGTATCTATAGTCATGCAAATATCTTATAACAGCTATGCAATTAAAGAGGTTTTCTAGTTATATGTAAATAAGTATTGTATAATGAAAAGTACTTTGGCGCAAATTTATTAAGACTGGCCCCATTTGCGCCATTTTCGAGCTTTTACCTTTAGAAATGTTTCTTAAACATGGAGACCACGCCCACTCTTTTGGGACCACGCCTGAATTTTTTAACTTTCTCAAGTACGCCGTAAAAAGTGAAGTTTTTCTGTCATTTTGGTGTACGTGATGATTTGCGACAATTTTTTATACCAAAAATACATGATTAAGTGTGATCCTTTGTGTTTCAAACGCTCAAAATCTTCAAGATCTGTGCTTGCTGTTAGTAAATGGAATTTTTTGTGAACATCCAGAGATTCGATATAAACAAGAATATTTCCTTCCACTGACAACAAGCATATATCCTGTAAATAGTGAGGAAATAAAACAAAGTATATTAAAACGTTGCAGAAATTCTCATTATACAATGAATCAATTTAATTTACAAAACCTCTTTCACAGATTAACCCTTTCCCCTGCATTCTAGGCCTTAATGAACAATCTATTTTTTCAGTTTTTGCACAATAAATACACTTTTGAATTACAATTATTTGTTTCTGCATCACTGCGTTCCAAGAGCCATTACTTTTTTTAATTTTTCTGTTGATGTAGTCATAAGAGGTTTGTTGTTTGTTTTGCGGGATGAGACAGTTTTAATTGATACCATTTTGGGCTACATGGGACTTATTAATTAACTTTTATTATTATTTTGGGGGTGCAATTAATTTTGTAATGTGCACCTTTGATTAATAATTGTTATTTCACATTAAATATTTGTTAAGTCCCACTAGAGACTTCACTGTACGATCCTCTGATTGCTTATATAATGCTTTGGTATACTTCGTAAAACATTAGACATATAGCCAGGGCAACCCACCGGCGGCCCACAATCACATTTGCGGGCCGCTGATGAGTTAGAGAGGGAGCTCCCTCTGTGAACCACCTAGATGTCGCGGTCGCTATTGACAGAGGCATCTAAGGGGTTAAACGGTCACGATCGAAGGAAACTTAATTTGCTACCGTTAGAGCAAGAGCCCGTCTGTCATGAGACAGACGAGCACCCACTCCAGCCTGCACGGGATACCTGTGCAGGACTCAGACTAGGCGGTGGCGGCCTAGCCTAAAACTCGTTAGTGACCGCCATGAAAAGATGTATTGGTGGTCACTAACGGGTTAAGTTAGTTTTTGTGACATATCAACAATTTACCCACAAAGAAGAGGTAGACTAAAATCTACAAATGAAATCATGTGGTTCATATTCTGATTACCATGCTGTTTACCCTCACCTTGATATTTTCATAGCTTAGTACAGATGGGTGATTTTCCAGCTCGCTATAGATGTGAGGAGTCAATAGTCTTGCTATTTCAGGTCGCATGCGATGCTAAGAGGAATGACATGGTGTTAATAGTGATATGTAGTTATCCCCTTCATACAAACACTGGTATGACATTTGCATTTAATGTATTATCTCAGGATCTAAACTTTAAAGAACTGCAGATGATGAAGCTTCGTCCTGAGTAAAGTATGTTAGTATGACTGCCCTTACCTGGTAGTTGAGGCGAACAAATGGTAGATCTGATTGAATAAGACGCTCAAAAAGTGACACTTCCAGGTTAAAGTTCTTGGCCAGGTCATATACATTGGCACTTGGCCTTAGCTGTAATAAAATGTAAGAATAAGACACCTTTTCCATGTTTTCTTTTAAAACCGCAACATGTATATATAAATATATATTATAAACACACTGTATATATACTTACTAACAATATTCTAGCATATTCTGGGGAGGTCTAAGGAGGATGAGCTAAGGGGTTAGGGTCAGATCAATGTTATGTATTTTGTTAAAGAGTATCTGTCTGCTCTTCTATCTGTTTTAGTAAATACTTGTACACCTCTAAAATAACAAGAGCATCTTTTCTTAGAACTCTGCGTTGTACAGTTCCTCTGTTATTCCTGCAACAAATTTATGAATACATTGACGGTTGGGCGTGCCCCGACACAGTCTGACAATGTCCAATCAGTGTTGACATTCTTAGACTGGGCAGGGACACACCCCTTTAACAAGCGGAATGGTAACACCCAGTTGTCAATTTATTCATAAACTTCTAGGAGGAAAAACAGAGGAGTTGCACAACACCGAGTTCTAAGAAAAGATGCTCCATTATGTGATTTTATGGGGAATACAAGTATTTACTAAAACAGTCATGTCAGGAGAGGTGACAGGTCCTCTTTCATGTCTCTTTCAACCCTAAGCCAAAAATCTTGGATGTTTGGTCAGTGCCACCAAATATGTGAAATTACACAGATTCTCCACAGTGCCACCAAGAGTGCACTTAGGGCCTGTTCACATCACCGTTCGCTTTCCGTTCCGGGGTTCCGTTGGAGGTTTCCGTCGGGTGAACCCCGCAACGGAAAATGAAACTGAAACCACAGCTTCCGTTTCCGTCACCATTGATATCAATGGTGACGGAAACATTGCTAATGGTTTCCGTTCGTCACCATTCCGGCAGGTTTCCGTTTTAACGACGGAATCAATAGCGGAGTCGACTGATTGATTCCGTCGGACGGTGATATGAACAGGCCCTTATACTTAGCCATGAGAACTGGGCAGTCATGCCATCTTGTAATCAGTTTGAAAGTATTTTCTTAAATTGTAATGCACTTGGAGAAGTTCTTAGTTGTTTTTGAATGGGACCTAATGAGCACATTTGGATGTTTTCAACGCTCCCATTCATCTTTATGGGGAGGGACAGTGCATGATTGTCCTGCTCTTCGGTCAAGAACTATGAATTGGACCCTTAGGAGGAAATTTGAAGGGCGGTTTCCATGTCCGTTTATGCCGATAGTGGAGACGGCAATATATTATACAGACCCTCTACCTAAATGACATCACACATTTTCTTTGAAGTAGTATGGTTTAGTGGTTAATGATCGTTTTACGGTTATGAGTGTTTGGGTTTACCTGTTGATGGTCCCCAATAAGAATAAGATGTTGGCAGGCTGAACTAAGAGTGGTTATGGTATGAGCTTCTAGAACTTCTGCTGCCTCTTCCACTATTACAATGCGCGGCTCTACTTCCTGAAGGATACGCCTGTATTTTGCAGCGCCTATGCAGTGTATGACAAAATAACGGTTTATTAAACTAGATGACAGGTAAAGCAACAAACATTCTGACATTGACTATTCTTAAGGACAGCTCACGGACCTGTAGTCGTCATGCCAATCACAGTGGCTTCCTTGAGAATTTGCAAGTCCTGTTTTTGTCTCAACTCATTTAAGCGATCTGCAGAATCCTGATAACTTTGCTCGTGAGCCAGAATCTTCTGTCGAATATCCATCTGATAGAGTTGCACCCAATGTCTATTGTTTGAAAGAAATATTGCGAATTCAATAGTGGAATCCTCGCTATTTACAGCATACAGTTGTATGTAAAAGTTTGAGAAAGAACATGTTATGTTGCTATTCTAAGAGAAAAGACGTTCACACAACCTCTGTAGAGAAGAAATTAAAGGGGTTGTCTCACCAAGGCAGCTCCTTATTAAAACAAGTCTGGCGTGGTGATCAGCTGATCAACTCGGGTCCGGCTTCTCTAACCCTGGTGATAACAGCTAAAGCCACATCTGGCCATTCATTTCCCCTGCAGGGGAAATGTAGCATTACATGGCGGTCATCAAATGAAAGACTATCCATGTAATGCATCGACAGACCACGTTCGCCATAGCGGTTATCCATTCTTATATAGAAAAGGGAGAGAACCTCCAGCTCACCGGTGTGCGTGTCCTGACAGCGTCAATCGGATCCCCGCGACGGCCCGCGGTGTGAGACAGCAATTGTAGAGAAGAATTGATCCAGCGCTGATAATGAGTTAAAAGGGAAAACGAAGTCCCATGTTTATTGGAGAAAGAATAAAACAGAAGGGAGACGCAGTCCCAAGGTGTGAGTAGTCAGGGCTTGAACCTGAGCCTACGCGTTTCGAACGCAGTCTGCGTTCTTAGTCATGGGACTTCGTTTTCCCTTTTAACTCATTATCAGCGCTGGATCAATTCTTCTCTACAATTGCTTATCCATTCTTACTCATTGAGGGGGTCCATATGCCATATGAGACAACACATTTAAATATAACATCTTTCTGTAAATGTTAATGAACCATAAGGCCCCAAGCACACGTACCCTAATTGGTGCAAATTTTCTGTCTGCGTTTACAGGCGAAAAAAATCTGCAGCGTATTACAGTAGCAGCAAAGTGGATGAGATGTAACAAATCTCGTCCCCACACTGCAGTTAGTGACATTTCACTGCTCCCCCGGCTGGTCTCTGTTGAGCTGGTCCCCTGGGATGACATTTTGTCCCATGTGAGCGCTGCAGCATCACATGGGATGAGATTAATAAATATGCTGTGTTTGAATCCAGCCTAATAGATCCCATTGACATTACTGGGATTGGACAGGTTAGCATTATTTATACTGGGAAGCATAGTACAGAAGACTGTCAAGCGAAATGCCAGTATGGAATTTTAGTGTACCATGCAATATACTCCTCAACACAGCGCAAGTAGATTATAAAATGCGAAACAATAACTGAGCTATGACAAATATACGGAAAAGTGACTTTAGTAAATAAGTTGCACAGTGTATGAGCTGAAAGCAACACCTCCTTTTTCCGCACTTCCGTTTAGAAGTGTCAGAGAGAGAGGTAGGGGCTTGAATGAGGCACTCACATTCTTTTTAATGTAATTATGCCAGATTGCATTGATGAATATTCCACCTTTGTCTTTGCTCATAAATATAATCGTGTTCATCTTTATATCATGCACACAGTAGTGTTTCCTACCCTGTGGAATGTAAAGTGTATTTCGGGTGACTAGGACATGCGATTATCGATTCTTGTCCAAGGTAACAAATAGTGAATACTCATGTTAAATTGAAATAAGCTTCAGTTTTTTTTATCATATATTACCTGTACAGCCTCCAGCGTGTATTTAGGTCCAGACTCCACAAATCTATGATGTGGTTTACCTCGACTTCTGTCATTGCTCCTAATTTCCGCAACTCCAGCTTTATCCTTTGCTTTCTCTTCTTTTTCTGTTTCCGTGACATCTTGACAGAAGATATTTTTCCATTAAGAAATGTACGTTGTTTTGTCTCACTATATTTTTTTAATTCTGAGAATTCTTACTTGCCAACCCCCCTCCTCAAGATCCTCAGGTTCCTGGCTGTCTAATGACATTGCCTGTACATGTTTTGCTAATTCATTTCCTTCAGTTCTCTTGTTCTTTCTTCTAGGTCTTCCGTCCTCATCATCAAGCACACGTTCGGCCTCAATTATGTCCGCCTCCTCTTGGATATCAATCAGCTCCTCTTCTGATTCCTCTTCCTCTAGATCATCAGGCTCAGGTTGTTCTGAAGGGACATGACAGAAATCTCTCTCTAAAGTTTGTAGATAATCAATGTCAAACTGGATTTTACTGGGCCCACCAAATCAAATGACTCTGCGGGCCAATCTATTTTCAGAAGTCCGTGTGCTCTCCAAGCTCACCCTGGAGAGATTCCCTCCCACAAATCTGACATACTTCATTTAGACATCTTCGGCTATGTTCACATGTATGCAAAGTTATTTTTCCGACGGTCAACACGATGGCAACTGATTGAACTTAACATTACCTTCTTCGTTTGGATCTGTTGTTTTGGTAAATGGAAGGATACCCAAGCCCAGCCATTCCACAATTATTGAGATCTTCTTAGTTGGGAAAAAGAAATCCTCATCATTCTGAGCAAAAAAGGAAAGTAATTAGGTCAATAGATATTTCTACATAGTTGAAAATACATGGTCCCAAAAATTTGTCTATACAACTTCCTCGCTCTCTAAAGACCCCATTGCAGCTGCATGCGATGCCTCTATGGTACCTACGTGCCTGCCCCATGATTATGTTTTAGGAATTCTAAGTTAATTTTATGCAAAGTCTTTAGTTACATGTTGTTAAAGCTTTATCTCTTCCTGATATCATGTGATTTTTGACTACGGACAGGTTGTCCCTGAAATTCGCTGCGTCATTTCAGATATGTAGGGTTTCTCGAACTCATTCCCTAATACATTTCAATAGAGAGCAAATGTTCATTTTTAGCCACCTTTGATTAACATAAAATTGATTTTGTGACAACACATTTAACGTATTGCACCAAAATGTACATAGAAAAGGAGGAACCAGTGATACCATTTTTTTTCTCTTACCTTGATGTTAAGCAAACTGTCCATGTGCTCATCCTTTATGTACTTCTCAAGATACCTTTCATGGATGATCCCAGTAGTGGAACACTGTAGAAGCTGTGCCCCCTCATGAAGCTTTATTTCTGATTCCTTCATCTCACTTATGGCCTGAAATTAAAAAGACAATAGAAAAATGAATGAAATTATACACAAGTTGTTTTTTCCCGATTTTATTTCAACACATGATATTTTAGCAGATTGCATTGCGTACATTAAAGAGTAACTACACTTTCATCATACTATTGGTATGTCACAGAAACATATCAAAAGTTTGGATTGGTGGGGGTCCGGTTGTTGAGACCCCCCACCGTCGCTAAAACAAAGGTGCAGAAGTGCCCAGCTGAGCGCTTTGCACCTTTTGGCTGTGATCAGCGCTTGTCAGGCTGAAGATGGCTCAAATAGAATGTCTATGAGCCCGTCTTCAGCCTCCCAGGGAGCGATGATCACAGCCAAAGGTGCAAAGTGCACAGCTAAGCACTTCTGAATCTTCGTTTCAGCATCGGTGGGAGTCTCAGAACCTGAACCTTCACCATTCCAAACTTTTGATATGTCTTTATTTGCCCCGATGCGAAGCATCTATGAGGCTGCAATCCGTTTGCTATCCTCACTTGTGACTGTTGTCTTCTCATGAACCCCTGAGCAGGTTCCAGGGAGTACTAGTTGGGAAACTCTGACTTACAGGATTGAAAGCATTGTAACTATCACTTATTTTTTACATTATATTGGATACATACTATAGTTAAGACATAATAGAAAAAGAATATTAATATTATCGCAACTCACTTCACCAATTGCTCTGCGTATGTGTTTTGGATAATTCCTGCGGATCCCCGGTCCTGCCCGTAGTTCTCTGAGATTAAATTTTTTGAGAATCTCACTGTTGCTGCGGCCACCAACGCGCACAATTCCTTCTCTCAAAAACTGGTGGATTCCTAAAAAAAAAAAGAAGCATATAATTTCATGACACATCTGCCAATCTACAGACAATTGTTCATTTCTGCACTGGTAACCTATCCTCCATCCAGACAAAGGGAAAATCTATAATCTACCTTATCACCAGACACCAGGGAATACTACTTACCCTCTTCTATGACACTCAGCTAAGGCTTCATTCACATCTGCGTCAGGGCTCCTTTCTGTTGGAATGGAGCCCTGACTGACAAACGGAAACTAGAGGTTTCCGTTTCCATCACCATTGATTTCAATGGTGACGATCCGGTCTCAGTTGTGCAGGGGTTCCGTTGTTTTGACGGAATCAATAGCGTAGTCGACTTCACTGGAATTATATGCTTATTTTTTTCAGGAATCCACCGGTTTTTGAAAGAAGCAATTGTGCGTGTTGGTGGCCGCAGCAGCAGTGAGATTCTCAAAAAATTTAATTTCCGAAAACTAAGGGCAGGACCGGGGATCCGCAGAAATTATCCAATACACATACCCAGAGCTTTCCATCGGAACGGAGCCCTGATGCAGATGTGAACAAAGCCTTACCTATTTATCCTGCCCAGCTGCTGGACACCAACCCACCACCCCTACTTACCAGATCTTTCTCATTCTCCCTCCTCACCAGACAATAGCTAACCTTACCTACTCTCCTCCTCACCAGACACCTGCCAACCAATCTACCCTTCCCATAGGTAATCTATCTAACTTCCCATTCCTGCTCCATACCAGTAAATATTCCATCCGACTCTGGAAACCAGGTAACCCTCTCAAAACCAACCCTTCCCACTAGACAGCAAGCAACCTTCCTACTCTCCCTCCACTATACAACAGGGAGTATTACCAAAGCCCCCTACCACCACCAGATGCCCAAGAATAATACCTTTGGACTCCAGGGACTATAACCCACTAACCTGCTCTTCACACTGAATGATAGGGACGATAAACTACCCAGGTGTCCCAACCAGACACCAGGAAATATGGCCTACCAGATGCTGAATAAAATGTCCTTGCAATAAGTAGACGCTTAGTCTCCACCCAGAGATAGATAACTATCATATATAACAACTCTATACACAATATAGGCCATTAGTACCCAAGGGTATTGTGTATCACACTGCTTTATTTTAATGTAATTTAATAAAAGTTCAGTTATAGAGAGGACCCCATTCTTGATGACAACCTAAGCTAGGAGACACTACTATATTTTATCCTATTTTGTATATACAATATTCCGTATAAACTATACATACCTTCCAGAAACTGATCTAATGCATGATTTGTGTAACACACCACAAGGATGGGATAGGTTTGTCCATTTATTTGCCACACTTTAGTATTAGTAAGCAGAGCTCGTGCAATCTTCAGTCCCACGTATGTCTTGCCTGAAACAGGAAAAAATAAATCCTTATCTCTAAATATTCATATCTGTAAGCATCCAAAAATGTCTTTAGATTTTATACTTCCAATTTTTCTTTAGATTTGCCATTCACCTGTGCCTGGTGGTCCCTGGATGATGGCAAGTTCCTTGGTGAGTGCCAGTCGTACAGCTTCTATTTGAGACTCATCAAAGCCAATAATTTCATTAGACGGCCACTCCTCCGGATTCAGAACGTTTATCTTCTTCTCCGTGGCTACGCTGCTAATGTCTTTGTTTAACAAACAGCTAAAGTCATATAGCACACCAGCATTGAGATAGCGTGGTGCTCCAACGTCCCTCTCACATGATACTATATATTTCTGGAAAGGTACATCCTGGACATTCATCTCCTGCAACCCCTCCAGGACATGCCGATATGCCTCAAAGTATGCGGTTGTTTCCACCATAATGAAGGAATCTATTGGACGGACTCTAGTGAGTAGTCTTCTGCTATGCTCACTGAATTGCAACTGGACTTCCCCTTGCTCCAACTCTTTTGCATCACGGTTAGAAACCATGGCAAAGAGAAAGGTTTCAAAATTATCTTGAGATAAACAGACCAGAGAGCCATATATTAGGCGCTTGGAATTCTGCCATCGAATCCTCTGCAATGGTGTAATATCAAACTGCACTTTGTAGATGATACCTGTAGGTGTGCACATTGGCGCTATCACACGCGTGTCAAAGTAAATTCGAATGTCATCAAACTTCATTTTGCGAAACCCTCTATCATCATGGTGCATCAGAATCTCCTGGATCCCTTTTCTTAATGGTCGCATAAAATCTTCCCTCAAAAGCCGGAAATGAGTGTCCAGGTAAAGCTCTGTGCTTTCATATTTATTCTTTAAAGTATTTGGTCTAAGAAAGGGATTTTCATTCAAGTGAATTTCATCGTAACCAGGATATACACTCATAGTTCTAAAGTCTTCAGCAGGAACCTCTGGTCCAAGAACCATGTGTGTGTCCACTCGCAGTGTCCCCTCTCTCCTCTTACTCTGGAGGTGCTGTATAAAATTTGACAACCTCTCTAGGCTTTCCTCTACATTCTCTCTAACATCTATTCCGGATGTACGCAAAGCGTTTATAGAACCAGGTATAAGAGAAACCAATAATGAGGTTTCTTGCAAGCTACTGGCAGGAAAAATGCTTGTAATTTCCTGGAGGAGACACAATATGTTGAAAATATTATCTGGATACCGATGTCTCCTCTCTGGCACAGCCTCCGTCATCATTCCAACTACATAGTGTGGAAGGCAGATGCGGAGGTATGCGGATGACTTGACTTGTCCAAGTAGATGCTGTACACTTTGCCTGTCTAGCCGAGCAGTACAAGCTCTGCAAAGCACCTTACAAACCAACTCCACAACATCTGGCCTCATTTCACTGGCTGACAGCAAATCATTGAGATCAGAGTGTGCAGCCAGTGTTATTACCACTTCTGAGGGATCTTTATCTAGTAGTCCTTCTAGAGTTTTGTAGCCCAAACGTCTAACTTGCTGTCCCTTTCCATTCACTCCACCATGTGGTGGCCTCTGCCATCTACGATCCGCTTCCTGATTGTGGTTTCCTCTTCTCCAGATATTACCCTGTGGGCCACCAGCTCTTTGTTCATTGTGTACCCCTTCTCCAAGCTCCTGATGTCCACCAACTTGTAGTTCATTTCTCCTGCCAGCTCCAGGTACCATATGTCCACCACCCCTAGGATGATTTCGTCCCCTTGCACCTTGCTCATTTCGTCTACCACCATGTTGATTTTGTCCTCCGGCAAATTGTTCATTTCTTCTCTCAGGTTCACGTCTTACACCACCTCGTTGTTCAGGTTGACCACCAGCTCTCTGTTCCTGCATCCTACCAGCTTGTTGTGCATTTCCTCCACCACCTCTTTGAATTTGCTGTCCTGCCAATAATTCTTGCCTTCTACCTTCATTCCTATGCTGATGATGTTGACCTGCCCTGTCTGGAAAAAAATAAATTCAGTAAATATCACAAACCTTTGGCAGCAAGTCTCATTCTCCATATACAGACAGATGTCTCGTCAAAACCAATGGACAGAAAGATGTTATTAAAACATGTTTGCTTGTGCATTGTAGGCTATGGTCATCTAAAGTTAGCCATACACATGTCAATTAGTCTGACCAGTGTTTCAATATTTTTCACTGTTGGGTAGAGTTTAACCAGTAACAACCGAATTATTGGGGCAAGGAATTGATTCTTAAATAGCCATTCACCCATGTGTCCCATTCCCCTAAAGATGCTGCGAATGTTGCAAAACATGTCGGGGGGACACGAGCACTAGAGGTGTTGCTGATTTTAGAGATACTGTGCGCCAGGTGTCATGTTAATATGCTTTAGAGGAGTCAGTCTGGACTATCACCCTCTATAGCGTTTCTAGAAATATATAAAATCTCAGGGCATCATGTAAAAGTGGTCCAAAATAATACACTAGGCTCATGGTCATGTTTAAAATTCACTTAGTTCTTTGACCCATTCACTACTTTACTTTTAAGAGATTAAATAACATTGAATTTTAATGGCCTATTAGCGTAGGGCTTGGTCACGAGTAAGGCTGTTGCCCTTTTTAGGATGGCACTTGCTATCCAGGAACAACCGAGAAACATATAAAGCTAATCCTCAAGTTTATTGTCAATTAAGTTTATTGAGGAAAAGCACTCTTTGTGCTGCTACTTTGTAATTTACCATCTGCACTGATTTAATCCCTGAGAGGGGAACTCGATGACCACAGCTACATTGACCACACTGAGTTTACTTTTTCCAAATTGAGGGATAAAAGGCAAGGAAAACTCCCCCCCCCCCCCCCCACTACACCTTGCCCTTCTTAAATGCCTCTGTGTTGGGAAAACATTTTAGATTTAGATTTAAATGCTAAGTAAACCTTTGAAGTCTAAGGCTTCGTTCACATCTGCGCCAGGGTCCCGTTCCATCGGAGCTTTCAGTCGGAACGGGACAATGACTGACACAATCTTCTATCACCATTGATTTCAAGGGTGACGGATCCGGTGCCAATGGTTTCCGTTTGTCTCCGTTGTGCAAGGGTTCCGACAGAAAGTTCAGATGGAACGTCGGAACAGAGCCCTAGCGCAGATGTGAACAAAGCTTAAACTGTGTATAATGTGAACAACTTTTAAAAAAGGTTTTTATTTTAAAAAAATTAACTTTTTGAGATACAGCTTCTGTGCATCCTGGATATACAGAAGCTGTATCTTGGCGTCTAAGTCGAATCTCTCAGGTCTGCAGGAGTGATGGCTTTGGTGAATTCTGGTCTCTGACACGCAAGATCCACCTTTTATCGATCACATCTAAGTTTATGAACTTAACGGATTCGGCTTAGACGGCAAGTTACAGCTTCTATGTATTCAGAATACATAGTAGCTGTACCTCAAAAAGTTAATATATTTTTTTTTTAAACTTTTTTTTTTCCATTCACAATCACATTATACAGTTTAAAAAATAAAATAAATTTGACTTCAAAGGTTTACATAGCCTTTAAGCTGTTGTCCCTAAATGCCAAGCAGCTTATGTATAGTAATCTATAACTTACATCTTTGATTTGGGTGATGAATATTAGCTGGAGGTTCATCTCTTGGCCTTCTCTCAGGATCCATGAATAGTTCTGGAAATCTCTGTAAAATTAAGATTTCTTAATTAAGTTTTTTGACCATAACATTTTGATACATATTTCACAATTTGCGCCTATTCTTTCTGAACGTAAATATATTTGTTTGTATCTTTCCTACAACACTATTAATAAATTTGAGTATATGGTCTGTGCATTAAAGGATAGGTGCCACTTTAAACCCACATGCCTATAAGAGATCCATAAAGGTTTAAATTGGTGGGCGCTTGATAGCTCTGCTATACATTCTTGCAAACTAGAGATCCAATGGTTTGCCATTGCTCACACTTTCCTTCTCTATTGGTCATTTGAACGGCATAGTCAGGGCAGACTTTACAGAAAATGGCAAGGTGAGCTCATTCCATCTGTTCACATGTTGTGGTGCTGTATGGTGGTGTCTGTTGCTGTAGTGCTTCACTTGTGGGGGGATGTGGCCCAGAGCCAAGGAGGCTTGGCACGGTCTGTTAGCATGGGTGCTTTTGGACCACTGGGTTGCTCCCTCTGCGGGAGCGGTGCTGCGGTGGCGGGGGCCGCCATGTGGTGCTGCAGCCGATAGAGTAGGGACCCACTTTAAAGAGGTTGCCGTGAAGTGGCAAGTGGGCTTATACAGTTTGATCAAAATGTTTACAAAGAACCTCATGTTCATGTTTCTAAATTATGCCTAGCGGCTCAGATCAATGTATATATTGTGGATTGTGCGGTCCATGTCTAGTCTCTCACAATACTGTTATCAATATTGCGTGGCATGGAGGCGATCAGCCTCTGGCACTGCTAAGGTGTTATCAATGCGGCGTGGAATGGGGCGATCAGCCTGTGGCACTGCTGAGGTGTTATGGAAGCCCAGGTTGCTTTGATAGCGGCCTTCAGCTCGTCTGCATTGTAGGGTTTGGTGTCTCATCTTCCTCTTGACAATACCCCATCGATTCTCTATGGGGTTTAGGTCAGGAGAGTTTGCTGGCCAATCAAGCGCAGTGATACTGTGGTTATTACACCAGGTATTGGTACTTTTGGCAGTGTGGGCAGGTGCCAAGTCCTGCTGGAATATCAAATTTACCACAGGTGACTCCAATCAAGGTGTAGAAAAATTTTAAAGATATAGAGAAATGGGAGGCCCCAAGAGCTAATATTGAAGTGTCATAGCAAAGCGAAATTTGATTTTATTAATTTTAAATAAATTTGCAAATATTTCTAAAATTCTGATTTCACTTTGTTATTATGGGGTATTAAATGCAGAATGATGATTTTTTTTTTCTTTTTTTAGTACAAGGCCTGAACATAACAAAATGTGAAATAAGTGAAAGGGTCTGAAGACTTTCCAAATGCACTGTACTTTCCAATATATTTACAAGCATTAACTATAGAGGTAACATTTGCTAGAATAAGAGAAGTGATGGACTAACAATCATGAAAACAGGACACCTAGCTGTTATTTAGGTTGTCATATACACGTTTCTAGTATCATGTAGTCATAAGACTATGAGTAATAGGTATGAGTAATGTGCTCTGTCAGCTGCAACTACATATGCTATAGCTGGGGGGTCAAAACTATGAGTCATTGTTCTCTTAGCAAGCAAAATATTATTCTTTTTTGTTGCTAAAGTATTTCCACCTTAATCATGGTAAATTTGCTCAGGTCTAACTTTCCCAAGTTTTCCTCCTGCAACATCCTATTAACTCTATATCGTATCAGCCTTTTCTGAATTATACTAGTCTTCAACACCATCAAGGCCCTTTTACACAGACCAATGATTGGGTTAACTAAACAGCGCAGCAATCAGCCGAAAAAAGTAGCAAAAATGGCTGATCGCAAAAAAAAATTGTAGTTTTTCGGCAGCACATCTCCCCGTGTAAACGATGTGCTGCTGACAAGATGCAAAATGTCTGAGGATGAACGATCGTAGTAAAGATCATTTGTTCCTATTCATTCTGATCATTGCTCTGTTTAAATAGAACCAACAAGCGCCAATCAACATGCTGTTATCCTCGATAGGAACTCGATACTGGGCGAAAATCTGCCCGTGTAAAACCGCCTTCAGGCCAGGGTTACACCTAGACTTTTTGTAGTGTTACTAATACAGCTGAAGTCCAAATGAATACATTGAGTTGCATGCAAACTTGTAGACCACAGCTGTCACTCAAGAGTTAAAATCAATCAGTAGTACTACAAAAAGTCCAGGTCCAGGTGTAGCCGTGGCCTTTTAGGCCTCTTTCAAACCGCAGTATTTTGCATCAGTATTTGGAAACCAATACCAGGAATGTGTCCATTACGAGGAAGAGGAAACAATAGAATATTATCTCACGTAAATCCTGACAACCGTTTCAAAAATATTCCTGATAATTGAGCAGTGTATCCAAAAACAAGATGACGCAGCTAAACCGCACCCCATCTCAGATTAAAAGAATATTCTGATTTTCGAAAAATAACTCTTTAAAGGGATTTCGGAAATATACAATGAATGCTAATTGTAGGAATGACCGTTATTGTGTGTTCAGTTAGGGCCCCATAATTACTGATTAATGTTATTCCAGGCACAGTGGCTTGGCTGTGACCGGTACTACAGTTCAGACCCATCATCCTGTTGATTGGCGGGATTCCGGAGGATCGACCCCGATTACACATAGATGATCCATGCTCAGGATAAGCCATCGTTGTGTATTCTCGGAAAACCCCTTTGAGGTCTCCACACCAGGCAGAAGAAGGAATAGCTGTGCAATTACGAATCTCACTACTATAATACCACAAAAGTCTAACTGAAACTTGAAACAGTTACATAACAGTCGCACTCAAGTAGAAGTCTATGGGAACCAAGGCAGTCACAAGACTGTTGCACAACGTTTCTTATTCTATTGAAGAGCGACTGTAGATTAGACATTCTTGTGGCGGAGTTTGTACAAACACTGTTGTCATTTGGCATTAGTCCAGTACTTGAGTATATATACGTAGACATTTTTACAGTATATAATGGGACAACTGGTTTTGAAAATTGTGGCCTTTTAAAATTGACAGGAGCGATGTGTTGGTAGTGGACGAGTTATGTCCTTATGTCCATGGTATTTGCCACCGGAGGACAGAAGGGCCAGGTGTTTGTTTCCCCGTCCACGCCATTTTCATGATCCTTGGAACAATTATCCACCTCCATGTTGCCAACAATGCCGTTCCTCTGGAGAACGGAGTCCTGCACAGGTTTTCATCAACCTGTAGAACAAGGGATGGGACCAGCCAAGCCTAATGCAGCTGCTAGGTGTGCCCCTATGGCATATTGTATTTGTATTGTATTAGATTTTCAGTTATTTCCACTTTCCTGTAGAGGAAGCTGGACAATAAGATCTCATGTAAATGAGAAAAACAATTAACGATTAGTTTTCAATGACAAAGCTAAATTAAAAGATCTTCTAATGTTGCATGGACACGTATCAATATCTCAAAAAGAAAAAAACAAAAAATATTTTCCAAAACATACCAGGCACTCTTTGGGATAAGAATAAATTTTATATAAATTTTTATTAAATTCCATATAAAAATATATTTTAAAGATTTTTCATATATAAATATATCTCTTTCCTCTTTTATCCATAATACAAAGATTTTTTATAGGAAAAGAAAAGGGTTTGAGAAAACACATTTGTTTCAAACTAGATGTACATAATTTAAAAAAAAAAAAAAAAAAAAAAAAAAAAATTAAAAATGTCTCCTGGCCAGGATACCAACACAGACTTTTATAACATTACTGCCATTAATTTATCCCCCTCTAAACACAATAAGTGTTCTATACATAAGCCAAAATCAGACCCATATAAGAGATTAGCTATAAGAACCGGTTCTGAAGATTTTTTTTATCCAGACACCATTGGTCTCCGTTCACACTTGCGCTTTTTTCTTTTTACTCCTTTTCTAATTTTGGTCCGAAACCAACAGAAACAGTTCCTCTTGTGTGATAGCAATGCAATTGTATATAAGGAGTTAAATATTCATCTTAAAATCTTCCTATACTCGGGGGCAGCCGAGATTTCACCCAAAGGTGAGCAAATTTAAGCAATGGAGCACGCCCCTACATTTAAGAGTCGGAATCCTGCTATGCTGGTATCCACGTTAAATTTTTATTCAGACACCATTGGTCTCAGTTCACACTTGCAGTTTTTGCTTTTTCCTCCTTCTTTTAGAATTTTGGTCCGAAACCAACAGGAGCAGTTCCTCTTATATAATAGCCATGCAAATATAGATAAAGAGTTGAATACTCATCTTTATGTTGATCTCGCAACTCAAGGTGGACTGAAAGTTCACTCTTTTTCACTATGTTCCTCCTCCTGGAGCAATTGTAGAGTTAAAGAGGCTCTGTCACCAGATTTTGCAACCCCTATCTGCTATTGCAGCAGATAGGCGCTGCAATGTAGATTACAGTAACGTTTTTATTTTAAAAAAAACGAGCATTTTTGGCCAAGTTATGACCATTTTTGTAGTTATGCAAATGAGGCTTGCAAAAGTCCAAGTGGGTGTGTTTAAAAGTAAAAGTCCAAGTGGGTGTGTATTATGTGCGTACATCGGGGCGTTTTTAATACTTTTACTAGCTGGGCGCTGTGAAGAGAAGTAACATCCTCTTCTCTTCAGAACGCCCAGCTTGTGACAGTGCAGATCTGTGACGTCACTCACAGGTCCTGCATCGTGACGGCCACATCGGCACCAGAGGCTAGTTGATTCTGCAGCAGCATCAGCGTTTGCAGGTAAGTAGCTACATCGACTTACCTGCAAACGCTGATGCTGCTGCAGAATCAACTGTAGCCTCTGCTGCCGATGTGGCCGTCACGATGCAGGACCTGTGAGTGACGTCACAGATCTGCACTGTCACAAGCTGGGCGTTCTGAAGAGAAGAGGATGTTACTTCTCTTCACAGCGCCCAGCTAGTAAAAGTATTAAAAACGCCCCGATGTACGCACCTAATACACACCCACTTGGACTTTTACTTTTAAACACACCCACTTGGACTTTTGCAAGCCTCATTTGCATAATTACAAAAATGGTCATAACTTGGCCAAAAATGCTCGTTTTTTAAAAATAAAAACGTTACTGTAATCTACATTGCAGCGCCTATCTGCTGCAATAGCAGATAGGGGTTGCAAAATCTGGTGACAGAGCCTCTTTAAGGCAGATTTTAAAAAAATATATCAATCGCGTTTTTCACCCCTTCAATCTCATCATTGGCAGATCACAATTCCCACATGGAAGGTTCTCCTTATATCCACTCCATCCACGGTCAATCCTTATGTTGAATAGCTTGGATCTTCCTATACTCGGGGGCAGCCGAGGTTTCACCCAAGGTGAGCAAATTATAGCAATGGAACACACTCCTCATTGGAGAGTCGGTATCGTAATATGCTGGTATCCACGTTGGTTTTTTCTGGCAACACTGGAGACTGCAAGACGAGGCAAGGTTGACGTCACTACCTGCCAGGTGTAGACTAATTGATCAGCTGACATGTTTCATCCCGAACCGGGATTTCCTCAGAGCCATTTTGTGAGTTCAGTAAAGTCTGGCATCGTTATAGTGCCAAATTTAAATTCACCTTTGGGTGAAATCTCGGCTGCCCCCGAGTATAGGAAGATTTTAAGATGAATATTTAACTCCTTATATACAATTGCATTGCTATCACACAAGAGGAACTGTTTCTGTTGGTTTCGGACCAAAATTAGAAAAGAAGGAGTAAAAAGAAAAAAGCGCAAGTGTGAACGGAGACCAATGGTGTCTGGATAAAAAAAATCTTCAGAACCGGTTCTTATAGCTAATCTCTTATATGGGTCTGATTTTGGCTTATGTATAGAACACCTATTACCTAGATATCTCATCATGACATGTCATTGTGTTTAGAGGGGGATAAATTAATGGCAGTAATGTTATAAAAGTCTGTGTTGGTATCCTGGCCAGGAGACATTTTTTTTTTTTTTTATTTTTTTTTTTTTAAATTATGTACATCTAGTTTGAAACAAATGTGTTTTCTCAAACCCTTTTCTTTTCCTATAAAAAATCTTTGTATTATGGATAAAAGAGGAAAGAGATATATTTATATATGAAAAATCTTTAAAATATATTTTTATATGGAATTTAATAAAAATGTATATAAAATTATTCTTATCCCAAAGAGTGCCTGGTATGTTTTGGAAAATATTTTTTGTTTTTTTCTTTTTGAATTGTTGCTCTCCGAAACGGCACCGTGCTATATATGGATTGCATATTTTGGGATTTCTATTAGGTATGGTTTATAACCATTTCTTGTGTTTAGCTCACGTATCAATATCTGTCATGTTGTCAAAAATGTTAATCTACCACTATACCTGTATTAGTGCTTTGTCCCTGATTTCAACACCATTTATTTGATGTGGCTAGGTGCCCCCATGCCACCGCAATCAGCCCGTTAATTTTGGCGGCTGATATGATAATTCATGAATAAATTGTCTGCGCTGCCCAGCGTCAACGGGGCATGAACCTAATCCGCGACCAAATTAGCTTAGGTTCACGCCCTGTTGGTGCTGGGCAGTGGAGACCGCCCAGTTGTCAATTTATTCAAGCGTTGGTATATTAGCCACCAAAATGAACGCACTGATTGCGGTGGCGCAGGGGTTCCTAGCAACATCAAATTAACGGTGCTGGAATCAGGAGCAAGGCAACAATTCAGGTATGGAGGCAGATTACCTATCCTGGGAACATGACAGGTTTAATGATAATATTAGTATTCTATCCTGCAATTGTTTTCTTAGCGATTGCTTTGTGTCAGGGATTCTTAGTCATGTAATTTGCGTCCAGTTATCAGTTTTTATCCAAACACACAGTAAATCACCAGGGTCCTACCTGAAAGCCTTGCTGCCTGCCCTCTGTGTTGATCTTAGTATATCGCTGTGTCGAGATCCCATATATTATTCTGCTTGTAGACAATTTTCTTCTTGCTGTGTGTCAGTACAGAGCTTACTGCAGTTTCTGTAGTCATCTACTGGTATAAATACTTGAGCTGTGATCCCTCCCTTCCACTGCTTTCAGTTTCCATTCCTGCTAGGGGAGGAATAACAAGGAGGGAGGGAAGTGAAACCTAGAATGGAAAGTTACAAATAATTTGAAAGAGTTGTCTCATCTGGAAAACCCCTTTCTGGCATGTGGATGTCATAAAGGTAGTCCCTACTCAGGACCCCCCTCTATGAGCAAGAGTGCACAGCTGCTTACCTGCAGCAGACCCCTGTCTGGCGGACCCGCTGGCCGGGCAAATTATCAGCTGACCACAACTTCCAATGGCAAAATCAGCTTTTTCCCGGGGTCTCTGGAGCCGACCTGTGGCAACATTGTCTTAAAAGATCAGGGGCACAAGCCCTGAGACATATACCCCCCCCCCAAAATGGATATATTTTTGTACATATATATCGGAGATAGCATTTCTATACGACTAATGCTCCTATAGCTACACCGCTGGATAGAATTGGATGCATTGTCTCAGCAGACCGTATCATACATGATAGACTTAGATACAGGGCCCCAGCAAACAGTATCATACATGATAGACTTAGATACAGGGCCCCAACAGACAGTATCACACATGATAGACTTAGGGCTCATTCAGACAAGCGTGAATCTCATCCGTGTGTTGTAATAACGCATAGCACACGGACCCATTCATATCAATGGGGCTATTCACACAGTGGGTGTCCGTTGCGTAAAACTCACTGCATGTCCTATACTAGTGCGTTTTCATGGGTGCGTGAAAACCACGGACAGCACACTGACGACATCCGTGTGCGTGTTTCACGCATCAATTACTTAGAAAAAACAAAAAGGGCTTACAATTGCGTGAAAAACACATGCCACACGCAAAGCACACTGATGCAAATCGCATTGCACACGATCAGATTTACACGCGTTTTTTTACACACGTAAATCTGTCACGCTCGTGTGAATGTAGCCTTAGATAGAGGGCCCCAGCAGTGAGTATCCTTGTACTAACCCTCAGGGGCAAATTTGGCATTTCTGGGGCCCCAAACAAAGTTATGTCTCGGGGCTCTAATCAAAGCCACCTGTAGAGCGTTCCCCAAACAATGCCCCTTGAATATAGTGTCACAAACTTCCTGTATGACTCCACACTCAGTCCCCCTATACCATCTGGACCTGTTAATATGTCTATTTTAGTGTTTTTAAGGCGGCGCTGCACTTCTTGCTGGGTTAATCAGGTGACATGTAATGGAGAATTGACATTGGATTTTCCTGTGTAAATGCAGTAGGGAAAAGGGTGTTTAATAGATTGGACTTTTCCTCATCCTCCTCCACTATTATATCCAGGTTATTTTTTAGAGGGCCAACACTTTTCGTGTGGTGAACTGTAGGGCTGGGGCTTCATTGCAATATATTGCGCGCCATATATTGCGATGTAAAGATGTATGCAACATCATAATTTTCGTTAGAGCTCCGTTTTTCTGATACAGAGCTCCAAATCATCTACATCGCTATAGATTTAAAACATAACATACAGGCTGCATGCAGCCACCACTAGAGGGAGCTAAAGAGCTTACAAAATACTGTTTAATGTATAACAGTATGCAGTTAGCTTATAAGTTCCTTCCAGTGGCTAAATGCTAGCTACACATAGCAGCCACACTAGAGCATGGTTTCCCAAACTGTGGGTCGCAACCTCCTGGGGGGGGGGTCATGTGAAGACGTCCGGGGGGTCGCGAACCACTGACTGATGACCTAGTTTCAATGACCCGGTTTCAACTGTATCTGCGTCCTCAGGAGGTGTGGACTCAAGAAACGGAATCCGCATTTAATAGCCTGAAGAGTGCCTTCACGTCTGCCTCTATCCTCCATCATCCAGATGTATCTCGACAGTTTTCATTGGAGGTGGACGCCTCCTCTGTTGGCGCTGGTGCACGCCTGTTCCAGAGAGGTTCCAAGGGCAAGACAATGGTATGTGGCTATTACTCTAAACTCTTCTCTTCCGCCGAACGCAACTACTCGATTGGGGATCGGGAGTTACTAGCCATCAAATTGGCTCTGAAGGCGTGGAGACATCTTCAAGAGGGCGCAGTTCACCACAAGAATCTCACCTATCTCCAGACGGCCCAACGGCTGAACCCTCGTCAGGCCAGGTGGTCGCTGTTCTTTGCCCGGTTCCAGTTTGAGCTCCACTACCGTCCGGCAGACAAGAATGTGAGGGCCAATGCCTTGTCCAGGTCGTTCGAGACAGAGGACACCATGGAGTCTCCACAAAGTATTATTGACCTGTCTTGCATTATCTCGGTCAAGCCTTTGCAAGTTAGAGACATCCCTCCTCCGGGAAGGACTTTTGTGCACCTGGCAGACAGAGGGAGACTCCTCCGCTGAGGACACAGCTCCAGACCAGCAGGTCACGCGGGTATCCGTAAAACCCGAGACCTGATTAACCGTCATTTCTGGTGGCCCACGCTGCCCAAGGACATTTTTGACTTTTGTTTCCTCCTGCTCAGTGTGTGCAGCTAACAAGGTCACTCACTCCAGACCTGCTGGCCCGCTCCAGCCATTGCCTGTGCCCGATGCTCCCTGGCAGCATATAGCTATGGTCTTTATTACTGACCTGCCTCTCTCTGCTGGATGCAGTGCTGTCTGGGTGGTGGTGGATCAAAGATGACCCACTTCGTCACTCTGACCGGTCTTCCTTCTGCTCCTCTACTGGCCAAGCTGTTCATCCAACACATCTTACGCCTGCACGGCCTACCGCAGCATATTGTGTCTGATCAGGGGGTTCAGTTCACCTCGAAGTTCTGGAGAGCGGACTCCTAAGTGTAAAGATGGACTTTTCCTCGGCCTACCATCCTCAGTCCAATGGTCAGGTCGAGAGGATCAATCAGATCTTGGAGAACTACTTACGCCACTTAATCTCCAAGCAGCATGATGACTGGGTGCAGTTGCTTCAGTGGGCTGAATTCTCATACAACAATCACACCAGCGAGTCCACACAGAAGACACCGTTCTTCATTGTCTACGGCCAACACCCACAAATTCCTCTCCCGGTGCCTGATACGTCCGAGGTACCAGCTGCTGATACTGCTTTTAGGGACTTTCTGCAGATCTGGCAGCAGACTCGATCCTCCATCCTGCTGGCGGTCGACCGCATGAAACGGAAGGCGGACACAAGGAGAAGAGAACCTCCTCAGTTTCTTCATGGCACGAAGGTCTGGCTGTCCTCCAGGAATATTCGACTGAGTGTAATGATGGGGGTAGGGAAACAGACATGTGAGCCCTAATCTACCCGCCACTCAGTCCCTGCCTACTTGCAACGAACCGCCCTAGGCGACGGGGTACAACTGGGCGATGGTCCCTACACTCAATAAGTGCACGACAGACAAACAGACAAGGGAACACAGAACCTAAGGGAAACGTGGCAGTTGCCCACGGCCACACCGTGAGCAACAAGAGTAGTAAACGAGCCGAGTCAAACCAGGAGAGTACGAGGTGCCAAACGCAGAGCAGGAGAGTAGTGAACAAGCCGAGTCAAACCAGGAGAGCACGAGGTATCAAACGCAGAGCAGGAGAGTAGTCAGCAAGCCAGGGTCAATACGAAGCAGGGACAAATAGTACAAGAAGCTGCAGAAGGGCCAGGAAACCAACAGAGAAGATTCACAAGCAAGGAGGAACAGGAAAGGCAGGTATAAATAGACAGAGGGCGGGAGCTAGCTCCGTCTGGCCAGGCTGCGATAGGCTCTCCCACTCCTAAGCCTGCCATCCTGAGTGGTGGAAGATGGAGTCAGTCTCACAGACCTAGAAGCAGGTGCAGACTGATTACCTATGGGCGTTGATAAAGAAGCTGTGCCTGGTAGATCCTTTACACTGAGGGTGCCGTCGTACAAATTTGCTCCCTGGTTCCTCGGACCCTTCGTGATCCTACAGCAGATCAACCCTGTCGCCTACAAGCTTCGGCTGCCTCCTACCCTCAAGATACCCAACTCCTTTCATGTCTCTCTCCTAAAACCGGTGGTTCTGAACCGCTTTACCAAGACTCCTAGCCCTGCGGTTGCCTCCAGCGGTCCTTCAGACACCTTCGAGGTTAAGGAGATCCTGGACATTAAAAAAGTAAGAGAAAGAAACTTTTATTTAGTAGATTGGAAGGGGTTTGGTCCAGAAGAGAGGTCCTGGGAGCCAGAAGAGAAGCTCAACGCTCCTACCCTCTTTAAGAGGTTTCTCTCTCATTCTGGTGCCAAGAGGAGGGGGCGTAAGAGGGGGGATACTGTAACGTCCGTGGTCACTGACCACGAACTCCTTCCATCCAGTCGACGCCCTTCTCTCCAGAGATGTCTGCACATACGGCCGTCCTGTTCCACAGTGACCACCAGGCTGCGCTCGCGAGCTCAGTCCAGACTCAAGAAGCCAGAGCGCATGTATGTGGGAGATTTAGCTGATTGCTCCCAGAGCACCCTGGGCTATAAGAAGGTCTCACCCCCTTCCTCCCACGCCTGAGCTTTGTTGTCGTATCCTAAGTTTGTCTTGTAAATGTTCCCCTGGTGTTTCCTGTAACCTGTATCCTGATCTAGTGCCGTGTTGAACTGTTGCCGTGCTGTGCTGTATACCACACCTGTCCTGCTACTCCACGCCTGACGTCTATCTGTTGCCTAGTCCCAGCCAAGCCTGCTTTGCTACTGTCCGAGCTGCCACAGGTACCCTATATGAACTATAGACTCTGACCTGTGCCCTGTTGGCAAGCTGCCTTACCGCCAAGGCGGTACCGCCCTGTGGGTCCACGAACCCTACGTGACAGGTTGCCTCTCCAAACAACTCTAGGTGCTGGAGTTTCCCGGTTCTTGTGGGCATTGGCGCACGAAATGGCCTTTAACGCCGCAATACAGACACAGACCTGAAGAGAGTCTGCGCTGTTTCTCCTGATCTGACATTTAGATTCTGTCTACAGGCATAGGTTCCTCAGGTAGGACAACAGGAGGAGGCAATAGTGGTCTTTGGAACAAGGGTGCCAGTCTGTGGAAACGTCTCTCCTGCCGGACCTCCTGAGCACGTTCCTGGATTCTCATGTTGTCCCGGGTAGCCAACAGGATGAGAGCATCTAGGGTAGAAAGAAGATCGCAGGCTGCTAGCTCATCCTTGATGTGCGAGGACAGTCCGTGCCAAAAGGTCGCCACCAATGCCTCATTGTTCCATACCAACTCTGTGCCAGGGTACGGAAGGAGATCGCATACTCTCCTACTGTGGACCCTCCTTGCTTGAGGGTTAGCAGAGTGGCCGCTGCAGAGGATGTTCGGCCAGGTTCCTCGAACACAATACAAAAGTCTGTAGGTATAAATCTAGGTCCGAGAATTCAGGTCCCTGTCATTCCAAGATGGGATTCGCCCATGCCAGGGCCTTGCCAGCGAGAAGGCAAATGATGAAAGCTACCTTGGCCTCGTCAGAGGGGAAGAGATGAGGTTGTAGCCTAAAATGAATGATAAATTGGTTGAGAAAACCTCTTCAGGCTCTAGGGTCACCGTCATAGCGGGGAGGAAGAGGCAACGAAACTGTGGATCCGGAAAAGACAGGAGTGACAGGCAGTGGAACGGCAGCAGCAACCGGAAGAGGAGCAGGTGGTTGATCCAGAGGACGCTACACTGGGCACACGGTTTACCGAGCACATATGGGTAAGTTACTTTGCTTGGATCATTCATCCACTTTTGAAACTTTTTCCTTACTAATTCTTTGATCTTGCAATAGAAGTGATGGAAGGTTACTTTATCGCATAAACCTTATGTTTCCCCTTTCCTATGTGGACATACATCCAGGCTTATTTATGATGCTATTCTATACCCATTGTGCATATGATTACTGACATGGAACTTACCATTGTTATGTGTCACGATCGGTGTGTATGTGGACCCACTGGGCTGCACAGGGATAGCAGCTGGCCAAATAACAGTGTGCCAAGTAAATACAAAGTCCAGCACAAGGGTACCTGTAATAGTCCAGACAGTGGCAGCAGCTTAGGCACAGATGGGATCTTGACGGCAGATGATGCAAAGCGTGGCAGATAACACCAGACGTGGTGTAACACAGCAGACGTGGTAGACGGCACAACACGACTCCAACACTATAAAGGGCACAGGAACAAATACAGCACGGGGCAAGGGATACAGGTAACGGCACGGGAACAGTGGGAACAGGGTACGACTTTTCCTTTCCACCAAATAAAAAGTCCTTCCTCCTAATGTCTTGAAATCCAGGATCTTCTTTACCTCGAACACATCGGAAGAACCGCTGAGAAAACATGGAGTTTTAGCATAGCGGTTCAGAACCACAGGCTTCAGGAGGGACACATGAAAGGAGTTGGGGATTTTGAGAGTAGGAGGCAGCCGAAGCTTGTAGGAGACTGGGTTTAGTTGATGCAGGATCTCAAAAGGTCAGAGGAACCTGGGAGCAAATTTGTATGAAGGCACCTTCAGATGGATATTCCTTGAGGACAGCCAGACTTTGGTACCTTGTATTTGCCTTTCGCTTCATGTGATTCACTGGCAGCAGAATAGAGGAACGGGTATGTTGCTAGATTTGCAGAAAGTCCCCAAATGCAAAGTCAGCTGCAGGTACCTGCGATGTAGCCGACACAGGCAGAGGGATTCTAGGATGTTGACCGTACACAATGTAGAATGGTGTGGAAGTGGTGGACTCACTCGTGTGGTTGTTGTACGAGAATTCGGCCCATGGAAGAAGCTGTACCCAGTCATCATGCTGCAGATGAAGAGGTGGAGATAATTCTCCATGATCTGGCTAATCCTCTCGACTTGACCATTAGACTGGGGTTAATAGGCTAAAGAAAAGTCCAACTTTACGTTTAGGAGTTTACAGAGGGCTCTCCAGAAGACATGATATGAAGAGGCAAACCATGCAAACGGAAGATGTGCTGGATGAAGAGATTCACCAGTCGAGGAGCAGAAGATAGGCCGGTCAGTGGGATAAAATGTGCCATCTTCGAAAACTGGTCCACAACCACAGACAGTATTGCATCCTGCTGAGGGGGGAGGGTCTGTGACAAAGCCCATCGTAATGTGCTGCCAAGGGGCATTGGGTACAGGCAGAGGTTGGAGCAGATCGGCAGTTTTGGAGTGAGCAACCTTGTTGGAGGCATACACAGTGCAAGAAGAGACAATATCTTTGGGCAGCGTGGGCCACCAGAAATGACGAGTTATCAGGTCTCGAGTCTTGCGAACACCAGCATGCCCAGCCAGTTTGGAGCTGTGTCCCAAGCGGAGAATTCTTCTCCTGTCTGCCACCCGAACAAAAGTCCTCCCCGGAGGGATGTCTCTTACTGCAAAGGATTGGCAGTAACAATGCAGGACGGGTCTATGATACTTCGAGGGGACTCCACCATGTCTTCTGTTTCAAAAGACCTGGACAGGGCATCGGCCCCTTACATTTTTGTGAGAGGGACGGTAGAGGAGCAAAAATTGGAAACGGGTGAAGAACAGCGACCACCTGGCTTGACGGGGGTTTAGCCATTGAGCCGACTGGAGATAGGTGAGGATCTTGTGGTAGGTGTATATCAGGATGGGGTGGGCTGCGCCCTCAAGCAGATGTCTCCACTCCTCCAGAGTCAATTTGATGGCCAGTAGCTTCCGATCCCCAATAGAGTAGTTGCGCTCTGCAGGGGAAAAAAGTCTTGAGCAATAGCCACATACTACTGCCTTTTCTTTGGAGCTCCCCTGGAACAGAAGTGCACCTGCACCAACAGAAGAAGCGTCCACCTCCAACGAGAACTGCCGAGACACGTCAGGGTGATGGAGAATCGAGGCTGAAGTGAAGGCATTCTTGAGGCTATTGAATGCATATTCTGCCTCTGGAGTCCACACCTTGGCGTTTATACCTTTTTTTGAAGGGTAGTTATGAGAGCTGTCAGAGAAGAGAAGTTTGGGATAAATTGCCGCTAGAAGTGAGCGAATCCCAAAAAACGCTGTATGGCCAGCAGGCCCTGAGTACGTGGCCACTCCAGGACGGACTTTACTTTCTCAGGATCCATCTTGAGACCCTGATCCAAAATGATATAGCACAGGGAGGGCAAAGAATTTTTTTAAAAATTACACTTATCCAACTTGGCACATAGGCGATTCTCCCTTAATCCCTTAATCGCAACAGGACTTGACGGACATGTCTCCAATGTGTCGTCGGATCTGAGGAGAAAATCAAAATGTCATCAAAATAAACTACAACACAGACATAGAGAAGGTCTCGGAAGATATCATTGACAAATTCTTGGAAGACCGCGGGAACGTTACACAGGCCGAAGGGCATCACTAGGTATTCATAGTGCCCGTCTCGAGTGTTAAATGCCGTCTTCCACTCGTCACCTTGATGGATTCAGATTAGGTTGTAGGCCCCATGAAAGTCTAGTTTCGAGAAAATCTTGGGTCCTCGTATGCGATCAAATACTTCAGAGATCAGCGGCAACGGATATTTGTTTTTGACCGTGATCTGGTTGAGACCACGGTACTCGATGCAGAGTCGAAGAGATACGTCTTTTTTCTTAACAAAGAAGAACCCGGCACCGGCCGGAGACGAGGATTTTCGTATGAAACCACTCCCCAGATTCTCTTTGATATAGGTTGACATGGACTGAGTCTCTGGCAAGGAGAGGGGGTATACACGACCACGGGGAGGTGAGGCATCAGGAACCAGTTCAATTGGGCAGTTGTATGCCCGGTGTGGGGGAAGCAACTCAGCCTCCTTCTTGCCAAAGACGTCCGCAAATTGCGCAAAATGAGTAGGTAATCCTATCAACGACTGAGACATAGGAGGCAGAACAGGACTAACCTGTAGCAGGCAGCGGTGGAGACATTTTGAGCCCCATTGGAGAACATCTCCGGAATTCCAGTCCAGGCCGGAGCATGAAGCCAGAGCTAAGGCAGGCCCAGCAACACCGGTGTCACGAAGGCCGTACCGGGGAGTAAGCTGGCCAAACAGGAAACCCCAGTAATACCATGTCCCGCACAAGGGTACCTGGATAGTCCAGACAGTGGCCGCAGCTCTTGCACTGATGGAGATGGGTGCAGCAGATAACGCCAAAGGTAGCGGATGACACATGTGCCGCAGGTTGCGCCAGACGTGGTGGATTCCTCCGGATGTGGCAGATGACACAGGACGTGGCGGATTCCTCCGGACGTGGCAGATGACACAGGACGTGGCACGACTCAATACTAAAGGCACAGCACGGGAAATAGGAACAGGTAACAAGGCATGGGTAACAACTGGAACGGGAAACGCTAAGGGACTATTTGTAAGACAGACTGGGAAAACTAACAATGCTCAGGCAAGGATCAGAAGGCCTGGGGCCTTCTTATAGACCAGGAAATTATGGCAGTTGATGATGATGACGGGACACAGCAGACCGGAGCGGAAGTGAGCGCTGGCGTCTCCTAGGAAGGAGATGGGGGCCAGCGCTCACTGATCCATGGCTGCGGGCGTCGGGGGGGGGGGTGAGTAAACCCGATGGCCCGCGGCCATGGACGCTACAACCGGATTGATGGCTTTGGGCAAAATAAGAAAGGTAATCTGCTCCGTATGAAGCGCTCCCACTTGGAGCTTCAGTGGCTTGGTCTCGGACACGATGGGGTCGGGCAGAGGAAGTCCATTCACCGAGGCAGCAACCAGGTTGTCTCCAAGGGAACCGTCAGCAGCTGGAGCTGATCCACTAATTCCCGTTGGATGAAGTTTGCCGCGGACCCAGAGTACAGGTAGGCAGAGACCCGGTGCGTCTTCTCACCGGACACTATGGTCACAGGAATGGACAATTTGGGAGAGAGTTTATTATTTAGTCCTTTTCCTTCTAGGGTTGCCTCTCCAACCAATCCTAGGCTCTGGGGCTTTTTAGGCTTTTGGGGACACAGAAGCACAAAACGGCCTCTGAGGCTGCAATACAGACAGAGTCCCGATATGCATCTGCGCTGTTTCTCCTGCACAGACAACTTCAGATAGTCTATTTGTGTAGGCTCCTCTGGTTGAACAGCTGATGAGGGCAGCAGGGGTTGCTGGAATGTAGGAGCCTGCCTGGGCAATCTCCTGACCCGAGGAATCTCTTTAGACCGTTCCTGGATCCTCATGTCAATCCGGGTGGCTAGCAGGATGAGGTCATCTAGGGTAGGGGGTAGATCTCGAGCGGCAAGTTCGTCTTTGATATCGGAGGAAAGACCTTGCCAGAATGTAGCCACTAAGGCTTCGCTGTTACAGATCAGCTCTGCCGCCAGGGTACGGAACTGAATGGCGTACTCGCCCACGGAGAAGTCTCTTTGGCGAAGGGTCAGCAGGGATGCAGCCACTAAAGAGACTCGCCCAGGTTTCTCAAATACAGTATGGAAAGTCCGCAGGAAACACTGTAGATCACGGGTCTCCGTTCCCTGTCGTTCTCAGATCGGGTTCGTCCATGCTAGAGCCTTGTCAGTAAGGAGAGAAACTATAAATGTGACCCTTGCACCATCAGAAGGAAATGCACTGGCATGTAGAGTGAAGTGAATCTGACACTGATTCAAAAATCCCCGGCAGGTCCTCGCATCTCCATCGTAAAGGTGAGGCAGTGGCAGAGAGAATAGCGCATCTGTACTGCCAGGAGGTGTAGGAGAAGGAGCAGCAGGAGAAATAGTAGCAGGTGCCGAGAAGGTTGCAGCTTGCGTATCCATCCGATGCGCAATAATGTTCACCGCCTGGAGGAGTTGGTCCTGTCATAACCGAAGGTCAAGCATCTCCGTCAGCATGGCTTGTGACGTTGTTGCGGTCTTGGGTTGACCAGCGGGGTCCATGGCCTGAGCGTACTAACACTAAGGGACCATTTGCGATACAGACATGGGAAGACTACAACAACGCTCAGTCAAGGACTGAAACGGCAGGGCCCTTTTTATAGTTCAGGGTGATCTGGAGATAATTAATTAATTACATATGCGCACACTGGCCCTTTGAGGCCGGGAACTAGCGTGCGCCCGCCTCCTAGTGGACACTATAGGGCAGGGCGACCGCATGTGCTGACGTCTCCATGGAGGGAGCCGTCGGCAGGAAGAGAGAGATATGCAGTTGTCATGTAAGTGGAGGCCGTGACCGCGGCCGTTACAAGTCTATTGAGGGATCGGTGAAAACGGACACCCGCATTTGCGGGCTGTGCTCCAATATAAAGTATGGAGCCCCCACCCAAAACTCGCAGCCCCCACACGGATCCATGAACATCACAGTGGTGTGCATGGGGCCATATAAATGAATGGGTCTGTGTTCTGTCTGCAAAATTGCGGAAAAACATATACAAAAAAAAACACGGTCGTGTGAATTAGGCCTGAATATCCTACAAAGTTTTGTATCATCAGCAAAAACTGACACTTTACTATCAATCCCATCCACAAGGTCATTAATAAAGAGATTAAAAATAATTGGGCCTTGAGGGCCTTTTACATCGGCCAATATTCGGCCGGTGCAGCGAGCGCTGATCAACGAGACATCGTTGATTGGCGCTCGTTTGCTCCTGTCGCTCAGAGCTAGAGACGAGGTCAAGTGGTCGTTACTCTGATCGCTCGCCCCCATACAGTATTATCATGTCGGCAGCGCCTCTCTGTTTACACAGGAAGACGCGCTGCCGACAATGATAATATTTTACTTTTTTAAAACGATACGACCAGCAGATGATCGAGTGTTTGCTCATTCATCTGCTCATTGTTCACGTTTACACAGGGCAATTATCGGAAGTGAGCGGTCTGCACGAAATCTGCCAGTGTAAAACCCCCTTAAGGCTGTGTTCACACTGAGTTTTTTGCAGGAGGAAAATTCCTCCTGCAAAAACTGCTCCAGACGGTTTTTGCACAGTGGTTTGACAAAAACTCGTCAAAACACTCGTCGAGGCGTTTTTTCCCTCTTTCTGACTTATTGAAATGGGGTTTTGGAGGCGGAAACCGCCTCAAGATGGGTCATGACGCTTCTTTTTACCGCGACGCGTTTTTTTTACTCGCGGTAAAAAAACTCGTCCAACTCCCATTGAAATCAATGGGAGGCATTTTCGGGCGTTTTTTGAGGAGTTTTGCGGCGCTGTTTCCGCGTCAAAAAACTCTGTGTGAACAGGGCCTAACACCGATCCTTGTGGTAGCCCACCGCTGAATTCAGACCATTTTGAGTAAGTACCATTTATACACTCTTTCTTTTCTATCTTCGTGATCCACGGGCATACATGTCCCCCAGTCCCTGCCTCGGTAGCTTCAGTACAAGACTGTTGGGTGATATAGTTAAAAATACCTTTGTGCCAATAATCTCACCCTGCCAACACACAGATAGGTATGTCCTGCCTTAAAGAGGCTCTGTCACCAGATTCTCAAATCCCTATCTCCTATTGCATGTGATCGGCGCTGCAAAGTAGAGAACAGTAAAGTTTTATTTATTTTTTTAAAACGTTCATTTTTGGCCAAGTTATGAGCAATTTTATATATATGCAAATGAGGTTTGAAATGGAAAACTGGCGTGTTTTTTTTTTCGTATTTCCAAGTGGGCGTGTATTGTGTTTTTAACTGGGCGTGTTTACGTGTATGACGCTGACCAATCAGTGACCAGTCAGCGTCATACACTCCTCTCCATTCATTTACACAGCACATAGTGTCCTTACTAGAACGATGTGCAGCCACATACACAAGTGTCCTGATAATGAATACACATGATCATCCAGCCTGGACGTCATGTGTATTCAGAATCCTGACACTTCTGAATCTTTTCTGTGAGCCCCCATTGAGAAGTAAAAGAAAGAAAAAAGAAAAAAGTACAACACAAATAAATAAAATTTATTTTAATGACATACTAAAAGCAATAACATATAAAAAATTTTTTTTCGTGACACCTTCCCTTTAAATCAAGTTGAATCACGGCTGGCCCAAAAATGGTTCTAGGGTTAAAGGCTGGCATCGAGGTGGGTAGATGGCCACTTTTTGCTGATTTAAATAAGTAGATGGTGTATCCAAAGGGTTAAATATCTTTGCTTTGTGCCACTGATCTCACACTGCTGGCACAGAGAGGGATGCCCTGCTGTAAGGGTATGTTCAGACACACGGTGGAGCTCTGCTGGAAGGTGGAGTCTTAGGGTATGTTCACACGGCAACGCCAATTACGTCTGAAATTCAGGAGCTGTTTTCAGGCGAAAACAGCTCCTGAATTTCAGACGTTTTGACAAGTGCACGCGTTTTTCGCGGCGTCCATTACGGACATAATTGGAGCTATTTTTCTATAAAGTCAATGAAAAACGGCTTCAATTACGTCCCAAGAAGTGACACGCACTTTTTTGAGGCGGCTGTCTTTTTACGCCGGTGCATAAAAAGAAAGCCCGTCTGCACAGAACACTATGAGGGTATGTTCACACGCACTAATTACGGACGTAATTCGGGCGTTTTTGCCCCGAATTACGTCCGAAAATAGCGCCTCAATAGCGCTGACAAACATCTGCCCATTGAAAGCAATGGGCAGACGTTTGTCTGTTCACACGAGGTGTAATTTACGGCGCGTAAATAGACGCCCGCGTCAAAGAAGTGACCTGTCACTTCTTTGGCCGTATTTGGAGCCGTTATTCATTGACTCCAATGAATAGCAGCGCCAATTACGTCCGTAATGGACGCGGCGTTCAAGCGCCTGCACATGCCGTTACGGCTGAAATTCCGGGGATGTTTTCAGGCTGAAACATCCCCGTAATTTCAGCCGTTACGGACGCCCTTGTGTGAACATACCCTAAGACCCATTGAATTCAATGGGCAGATGTTTGCAGATGGTTTGGAGCCGTTTTTTCGGGCTTAATTCCAGGTGTGAAACGCCTAAATTACGTCCGTAAGTAGGACGTGTGAACATACCCTAAGGCTCTGCTTACACTGAGTTTTTTGACAAATTTATTGATGCAGAAACCGCGTTGGAAAACGCGCAAAAAAACAGCCGAAAATGCCTACTATTGATTTCAATGGAAGGCAGAAGCGTTTTTTCCCTGCAAGCGGTAAAACCGGCTCGCGGGAAAAAAGTGACATGCCCTATCTTCAGGCATTTACGTCTCTAACATCCCATTGACATCAATGGGAGGCAGAGAAAGCGTGCGAAAAACGCCACAAAAACGCAGCAAACGGAGTGCAGGCGGATCAAAATCTGCCTTAATTTTCTGCCTGCAAATAACTCTGTGTGAACAGGGCCTAAGGGTATGTTCACACGACCAATTTTCAACCATTATTCAGGCCGTAAACGCCCCGAAAAACGGGTAAAAATGGGGGGGTTGAACGCCTCCAAACATCTGCCCACTGATTTTAATAGGAAAAACGGCGTTCCGTTCCCACAGGACCTTTTTTTACGCGGCTATTTTTAAAAACGGCCACGTAAAAAGACGCCAAGTAAAAAGAAGTGCATGCCACTTCTTGAGCCGTATTTCAATGACTCAGTAGAAAAACGGCTCCAAAAACGACTGTAAAAAAACGCAAGTTGCTTGAAAACGGCTGAAAATCAGAGCCTGTTTTCCCTTGAAAACAGCTCCGTATTTTCAGACGTTTTTGATTTTGCGTGTGCACATACCCTAAGGGAATTCACACGGCTTATTTTTTGGCCGTAAACGGCCCAAAAAATCGGAAGCAGAACGCCTCCAAACATCTGACCATTAATTTCAATGGGAAAAACGGCGTTGTGTTCTGACGGGGCGTTTTTTTACGCGCCCGTTTTGAAAAACAGCCGCGTAAAAAAACGCCCGCAAAAAAGGAGTGCATGTCACTTCTTGAACCGTTTTTAATTGACTGGGTATGTTCACACGGCTTATTTACGGACGTAATTCGGGCGTTTAATGCCTGGAATTACGTCCGAAATTACGGCTTGAAAGCGTTGACAAAACATCTGCCCATTGAAAGCAATGGGCTGACGTTTGCCTGTTCACACGAGGCGTATATTTACGCGTCGCTGTCAAAAGACGGCGCGTAAATAGACGCCCGCTCCAAAGAAGTGTCATGTCACTTCTTCAGATGTAAATGGAGCCGTTTTCCATAGACTCTATGGAAAACCAGCTCCCGTTACGTCCGTAAGGGTATGTGCACACGATGAGAGGCTTTTACGTCTGAAAAGACAGACTGTTTTCAGGAGAAAACAGCTGCCTCGTTTCAGACGTAAAAGCTCCTCCTCGCATTATGCGAGGCGCCTGTGACGCTCGTAAATCTTGAGCTGCTCTTCATTGACTTCGTAAATTACAGGTCGTCTGCACAGTACGTCGGCAAACCCATTCAAATGAATGGGCAGATGTTTGCCAACGTATTGTAGCCCTATTTTCAGGCGTAAATCGAGGCATAATACGCCTCGTTTACGCCTGAAAATAGGTCGTGTGAAACCAGCCTAAGGGACGCGGCGTTCAAGCGCCTGCACATGCCGTTACGGCTGAAATGACGGGGCTGTTTTCTCCTGGAAACAGCCCCGTAATTTCGGCCGTTACGGACGCTGCCGTGTGAACATACCCACTCTGTAGAAAAACAGCTCCAAAACTCGCCGTGAAAAACGCGACTTTGCTTAAAAAAACGGCTGAAAATCATGAGCTGTTTTCCCTTGAAAAGAGCTCCGTATTTTCAGACGTTTTTCTGCTAAGGGTATGTTCACACACACTAGTTACGGACGTAATTCGGGCGTTTTAGCCCCGAATTACGTCTGAAATTGCGCCTCAATAGCGTCGGCAAACATCTGCCCATTCATTTGAATGGGTCTTACGATGTTCTGTTCAGACGGTCATTTTTTTTACGCCCCGCTGTCAAAAGGCGGGGTGTAAAAAAAGACACCCGCGCCAAAGAAGTGCCTGTCACTTCTTGGGACGTAATTGGAGCCGTTAGGGTATGTGCACACGATAAGTGGCTTTTACGTCTGAAAAACAGCTGCGTCGTTACAGACGTAAATGCTGCTCCTCGTATTATGCGAGGCGTCTTTGACACCCGTAATCTTGAGCTGCTCTTCATTGACTTCAATGAAGAACGGCTCAAATTACGCTGCAAAGAAGTGTCCTGCACTTCTTTGACGAGGCAGTCATTTTACGCGTCGTCGTTTAACAGCTGTAAATGAGAGGTTGTAAATGACAGGTTGTCTGCACAGTACGTCGGCAAACCCATTCAGATGAATGGGCAGATGTTTGCTGATGTATTGTAGCCCTATTTTCAGACGTAATACGAGGCATAATACGCCTCGTTTACGTCTGAAAATAGGTCGTGTGAACCCAGCCTGAACATACCCGAATGCGAACCCTGTGGCTGCGGCTGTTATGGCGGTCACGTGTGACTACCATTATGTGTGGTACTTTTAAGAGGACACTGGATGGCTGCGTTAGAACCCTCAGGGTATGTTCACACGGCAGCGTCCGTAACGGCTGAAATTACGGGGATGTTTTCAGGAGCAAACATCCCCGTAATTTCAGCCATAACGGCATGTGCAGGCGCTTGATCGCCGCGTCCATTACGGACGTAATTGGCGCTGCTTTTCATTGGAGTCCATGAATAACGGCTCCAATTACGCCCCAAGAAGTGACTGGTCACTTCTTTGACGTGGGCGTCTTTTGACAGCGGCACGTAAATATACGCCTCGTGTGAACAGAAAAACATCAGCCCATTGCTTTCAATGGGCAGATGTTTGTCAACGATATCGAGGCGCATTTTCGGACGTAATTCGGGGGTTAATACGCCCAAATTACGTCCGTAAATAGGCCGTGTGAAAATACCCTAAGAGGCCTTGCTGACTCATTGAAATGGGGTTTTGGAGGCGGAAACCTCCTCAAGATGGGTCATGACGCTTCTTTTTACCGCGACGCGGTTTTTTTCTCGCGGTAAAAAAACTCATCCAACTCCCATTGAAATCAATGAGAGGCATTTTCAGGCGGTTTTTGAGGAGTTTTGCGGCGCGGTTTCCGCGTTAAAAAACTCTGTGTGAACGGGGCCTAACATTTCCTGCGAAACTGAGTACAAGGTGGTATTCTAAACCACTGTAAGCTAAAGAGTAGGTGACTGCAATTTAAGATAACGGGGCAAACAGTATTTTTGTGTGTTTAGAAAATACTTTTTTCCCCATAACCTTCTTAAACATTTCTGATTTGATTACATATTTGTGAATCACATTGGTGGCTAACAAGCCGACCTTTACTTTAGGTGTTAAAGAGGCTCTGTCACCAGATTTTGCAACCCCTATCTGCTATTGCAGCAGATCGGCGCTGCAATGTAGATTACAGTAACGTTTTTATTTTTAAAAAACGAGCATTTTTGGCCAAGTTATGACCATTTTCGTATTTATGCAAATGAGGCTTGCAAAAGTACAACTGGGCGTGTTTAACGTAAAAGTACAACTGGGCGTGTTGAAAAGTAAAAGTACAACTGGGCGTGTATTATGTGCGTACATCGGGGCGTGTTTACTTCTTTTACTAGCTGGGCTTTCTGAAGAGAAGTATCATCCACTTCTCTTCACAACGCCCAGCTTCTGGCAGTGCAGCACTGTGACATCACTCACAGGTCCTGCATCGTGTCGGCACCAGAGGCTACAGATGATTCTGCAGCAGCATCAGCGTTTGCAGGTAAGTCGATGTAGCTACTTACCTGCAAACGCTGATGCTGCTGCAGAATCAAGTGTAGCCTCTGGTGCCGGTGTCCTCGCTCGTCTGACACGATGCAGGACCTGTGAGTGACGTCACAGATCTGCACTGCCAGAAGCTGGGCGTTCTGAAGAGAAGTGGATGACACTTCTATACACAACGCCCAGCTAGTAAAAGTAGTAAACACGCCCCGATGTACGCACATAATACACGCCCAGTTGCACTTTTACTTTTCAACACGCCCAGTTGTACTTTTGCAAGCCTCATTTGCATAAATACGAAAATGGTCATAACTTGGCCAAAAATGCTCGTTTTTTAAAAATAAAAACGTTACTGTAATCTACATTGCAGCGCCGATCTGCTGCAATAGCAGATAGGGGTTGCACAATGTGGTGACAGAGCCTCTTTAAGTTCCTTTAAAAGAGAGCGTGTCACCTTTATCAGCATGTGTAAGGAAACGCACGCAACTGGTAATGCCCAGTTGTCTATTTATAAATTTTTAGGAGGAATAACAGAGGAACGGCACAATGTAGAGATCTAAGCAAAGTTTCTCCAGAATTGTGATTTCATTGGAAGTACAAGTATTTACTAAAACAGGAGACATGAGAGTTCCTCTTTAACTGAGTTTTTGATGATTGAATACAGCACTTTCCTGGCTGAAAGGCTGTGAATGGATAGAGTATCTAAATATCTAGGAACAGGGCCGCCATCAGGAATTTCAGGGCCCCCTACAGCTAAATTTTCGGGGCCCCCCTACCGTGGCACCGCCTGTTAACGGTACTCCGTCCAGCACTATATCATGGTACCCAGGGCCGCCATCAGGGGGGGGTATTAGGAGTACTGATGTGAGAGGCCCGGCCAAACCTAATTGAAAGGGGGGCCCGGCAAACTGCCGCGACTTGCCTTTGTTAGAAAAAAAACAGGCCCCTGCAATGGGGTCCGTTTTTTTCACCAAAAGAATGTCATGAGCTGCGGGCCCCCCTTTCAATTAGGTTTGGCCGGGCCTCTCACATCAGTACCCCTAATACCCCCCCTGATGGCGGCCCTGGGTAGCATGGGGGTCGTCATGGGGGCCGTCAAACACCGCCGCCCGTGCGACCGATCACGCGCACCCGCAAACTCCCGCGCATGCGCACCGGCGACCGCCTGGAACCGCGCACCGAATTTTGACCTGCCCACACTATCTTGCCGCGTTTTTTGCCTGCGGCGATTGAGGACAGCAGACAGAAAACGCAGCGAAAAATGCATTTTCTGCCTCCCATTGATTTCGATGGGAGGTCAGAGGCGGAACCGCGGCAAGAAAGGACGTGCTGCTTTTTCTTTTTTCCGCGACTGGCTCCCATTGATTTCAGATTAAATCAATGGGAGGCGGTTTTGGAAGTTTTTTGGTGCTGATTCTGACGCAGTGTCCGAGTCAATATCAAGGCCCAAAAACTCTGTGAACTGGGCCTTATTGTTAGGGCTTATTCAGACGAACGTGTAATACGTCCGTGCAACGTGTGTGATTCTCACGCGCCTCGCACGGACCTGTGTTACTCTATGGGGCCGTTCAGACTGTCAGTGATTTTCACGCAGCGTGAGTCCGCTGCGTAAAACTCACGACATGTCCGATATTTGTGCATTGTTCGCACATCACGCACCCATTGAAGTCAATGGGTGCGTGAAAATCACGCCCAGCACTTCCGCAGCCGTATAAACTATGAATGAAAACAGAAAAGCACCACGTGCTACAAACATACAAACAGAGTGTCATAATGATGGCGGCTGCGCGAAAATCACGCAGCCGCGCATCATACGCTGCTGACACACGGAGCGGTTATGGACCTTTTGCAAGCGCAAAACGCCACGTTTTTGCGCGTGCAAAAAGCACACGCTCGTGTAAATCCGGCCTTAGGGTAGGAACACACTAGGCATGAACGCTGCGGATTTTATGCAACACATTTTATTGTGGATAATCCGCAGCGTATCACAGTCGCAGCAGAGGGGATGGGATATGAACAAATCTCATCCACACGCTGCAAAAATAATGGACCTGCAGTGCGGCTTTTGGCTTTTTAAGCCGCAGCGTGTCAATTTATTCTGTGGAATCGCTGCTCCTCTGTTGCGGAAATGCTGCGGTTCTGCCGCAAAAATCACACATGAGAAAAAAAAAAAAAGGCACTTTTTAAAATTTATAAAAAAGTTTAGACTTGCCCCGGCCGTAGTCCTGGTGACGCGATCCTCTATTCTTAGCGCAGCTCGGCCTCCTGTCATGACGTTTCATCCCATGTGACTGCTGCAGCGGTCACATGGTCTACAGCGTCATCCCAGGAGGCGGGGCTACGTTCAGAAGAGAGAGACGCGTCACCAGGACTACGGCCGGGGCAAGTCTAAACTTTTTTTTCCCTGCAGGATTCCCGCAGCGGACATGCCTCACCAAACCTGCGCCACTATTTGGTGCGGTTTTGCTGGCAGAATTCCCTGCGGCTACCGGGGCGGATAAGCGGTGGAGTTTTACTCAGCATATCCGCCTAGTGTGTCCCTTATGATGTCGCTCCTGGAGCTGCTGCCGGTCTCTAAATAGGCAATTGGTTCAGTAGAATTTGGAATTATTTTTTTTTGTGAACCAGCTTAAAAAAATACAAAACTTTTGTGTTAGGGCCTGTTCACATCACCGTTCGCTTCCGTTCCGTCTGAGGTTTCTGTCGGGTGAACCCCGCAACGGAAAGTGAAAGTGACAGCACAGCTTCCGTTTCAGTCACCATTGATCTCAATGGTGACGGAAACATCGCTAATGGTTTCCGTTCGTCACCATTCCGGCTGGTTTTCGGACGGAATCAATAGCGCAGTCGACTACGCTAATGGTGACGGAAACGGAAGCTGTGCTGTCACTTTCACTTTCCGTTGCGGGGTTCACCCGACAGAAACCTCAGACGGAACCCCGGAACGGAAGCGAACGGTGATGTGAACAGGCCCTAACACAAAAGTTTTGTATTTTTTTTAAGCTGGTTCCCAAAAAAAAATAATTCCAAATTCTACTGAACCAACTGCCTATTTAGAGACAGGCAGCAGCTCCAGGAGCGACATCATAAGGAACACACTAGGCGGATATGCGGAGTAAAACTACACAGCTTATCCCCCCCGGTAGCCGCAGGGAATTCTGCCAGCAAAACCGCACCAAATAGTGGCGCAGGTTTGGTGAGGCATGTCCGCTGCGGGAATCCTGCAGGGAAAAAAAAGTTTAGACTTGCCCCGGCCGTAGTCCTGGTGACGCGTCTCTCTCTTCTGAACGTAGCCCCGCCTCCTGGGATGACGCTGTAGACCATGTGACCGCTGCAGCAGTCACATGGGATGAAACGTCATGACAGGAGGCCGGGCTGCGCTAAGAATAGAGGAGATTTTTTTTTGCCTGCAAAATACTGTGTGAACAGGGCCATACATAAACAGCACTTTGAGATAATTTATTCACCGTGTCAGAAGAGCTGCTCCCACTCAAGTCCTCTTCCGGCGATGTCTTCCAGGCGAGGTCTTCGGTCCAGACGTCCAGTCCTTCACCTCCAGCCAGGCTCCAGGTAAGTTTTGTCCATGTGTGTCCGCGGCTGCGCGCGCTTCGTTCGCGGGTGCGCGCGCGGCCGATCGCGGGTGCGCGCGCGGCCGATCGCGGGTGCGCGCGCGGCCGATCGCGGGTGCGCGCGCGGCCGATCGCGGGTGCGCGCGCGGCCGATCGCGGGTGCGCGCGCGGCCGATCGCGAGTGCGGGCGTTCGTGGGTGCGCGCTCGCGAGTGCGCACGCGCGGGAGTTTCCTTGTGCGCGCGATCGGGTGCGCGCGCGCGGGCGGACTGTTTGACAGCCCCCCATGACGAGGGGAGGGGGCCCGCAGCACCAGCAGCAGCAGCAGCAGCAGCTCACGACATTCTTTTGGTGAAAAAAACGGGCCCCATTACAGGCCCGTTTTTTCCTACCAAAAGAATGTTGCGGCAGTTGCCGGGCCCCCCTTTCAGTTAGGTTTGGCCGGGCCCCTCACACCACTACCCCTAATACCCCCCTGATGGCGGCCCTGTCTAGGAATGAGTTAGTTCATTGCTAGGACTATACATTTGGAGATACAAAGATTATGTCCAGGACTGTATTGTAGAAGCTTGTATGAAATGTTCTCTAAAGTTGCATTTTCCATCACATGTCTCTTCCTCAAATGAAGTGCAGATTTTCAGATGGGAGAACGTCTAGACCTTGGCTGCTTATCACCTCACAGAACTGTGTGCAGTCGAATCTGACATGCAGCTTGCGATCACCGCTTCGGCTCGGAGAAAAGCTGATGGTGCAGTGACCGGTGGTATTTGGGTGAATGTTTTCACATCTAAATCAGAACAGACAGCACAAACTTAGAAAATATGTAAATGCCAAAAAAAGAACATAAGCAAAACACCAGCCTTAGGCCTCATGCACGTAGCGTATTCTTGATCTGTATCTGTGTGTCTCCTATTTGGGACCCCCCCCCCTCTATGTGCCAGTAGAGAGAGCCGCTCTGGCATCTAATGATACATTTGCCTTGCAGCGACCGTGGCAGTGGAAGTGTGTGTTGGGCCGTTCCTTCTTCCAGACATAACAGCTGATTGCTGGGGGGGGGGGGGGGTGGGTTGGTTGTATGGGTATAGAAGCCAAATTATTTTTTAAAAACGGGTTGCCTAATTGAGACATTTGGATATGATCAACACTCAGAGGTGTTCCCCCTGTCGGGACTGTGGGCTTGCATTGAAAAACAAAGGTTCCTCTTTTGATAACATGAGATGGGCGGTGTAGATTTTAAAATATTTTCACTTAATGGTGTGACTGCAGTTAGCCCCAATATGCTACTCCCCCATGTCACAGTCACAGGGGTCCAGGAAGCTGAGATATTTGGGGTTGTTTGGTTGAGTCCTCACATCGTAGAGTTGCCCATACACTTAAGATAGCTGTTCGACGGATCTCTATCTTTCCCCACTCCTGCATACTCATGCACATTGGCACTGGGCAACATGCCAGATCCTTCTTTCCCCTGCCATCGGAGGAGGGACGAGACATCCCCATACACATCAGATTCGGTTTATTGTCATCTGATGTGTATGGGCACCTTAAGTTTTTCCTTTGCCTTTTTCTAGGTGAGCTCTCCATGTTCTCCGAGTCTACATAATGTGATTAATCATCTGAGACATAAGTGGTATCCTGTTTTCTGAAATACCCTTCCTCAATCTGACACATTAGGACATTAGATCTAAGAATTTACATAGAAATGTCTGAGCAGCGCTGCTCTCAATTGAAATCTGCTGTGATATAACCTAATACTTAATAGAAGTTGCCATTTCAGCAGGAGGACTGTCTCCTCAACTTTTTCTTACCATCCCACATAAACAGACTGGCATATTTTATGCCAGGCTAAGTTAAGGAGATAAAAGGAGTGATTTGCACCAAATCTATTAAAAGTTGAACACCTCTTTATAAATTTGGCCCATTTTTATCTGAGAAAATAAAGATTGTGGCAAAATTTGTTATTTTCACCTATTTTTCTTAATAAATGTGGCCTAATAACGTCACCTACAAGGACACGCCCACAAAAAATTCACCGATTTTTCTTATCTCTGGAGCTCTACTCTAAAATATGATCCATCTAAACTCCATCTAATTCATGCCTCATAATTAAAGTTGTTTTTCAGTGAGTGCAGAGACTCTGTACACTTACACACAGCACAATAGCGAGGTATAAGGTGAAAGAGGCAATATTATTTTTTAAGATATGTCGCAAAGTTTATTGTCTTGGCTTATACGATTGATTTATGGAAAAAAGGTAAATAATGGGCAAGCTTTAAATTCACCAAAAGTGAAAGTCAGCACTGGTGAATCTATTTAATGGCTGGCAAGTTCAGCACAAATTCAATGAGTGAATACACTTTTAATATTAGATCTAGGCTGATGTGTATATTACAGGCATTTCCGCTTAAAATCATTGGTTTGTCCAGTGAGTTTTTATCAACATTTCAAAAAAAGACCAGATCCACTTACCTATACGACCTTTCCTTGTGTATAAGCCCTTCTCCAAATACTGTTATAACGCATCTCTCTAGTTTCTCCTCTAGTGGGTTTGTGATACTGATAGTGACTGTGACAAGACAGTATTGTAACGCCTCCTCCGGCATCTGGGAATATGTGGAAATTTTATTAACTGATGTCACATTCTGCAAGGTATATTTTATTGCAATTCCTGGCCGCCATTGCTTACCTTAATTACAACCTTTGGTTTGAATATAATAATGTCCTTGCTTATACATTGTGTGCCAATCACATCTTTAACGAGGCCAATGAGTCTGATCACATTGGTTTTTGATGGAGAGACGGCATACTCGAGGGGATGAATCTGAGCTGTCACTGTTTTATCTAATAGCAGAAAATTATAGTTGTGAATAAAGGGTTAATACAGATCAAAAATTAGCGATGACAATCATTTATCGTAAAAGGTAATCAAATATGTCATTTGGTAAGCTTGGGAGGTGACGTCTGCAGTACATTATTCTAACTGACAAACATAAGTAGAATTGATTTGTGTACATAGCAAATGTATATTAATAATAATGAATCATTTAATTTAAAAAACTTTATTTGTCCGCAGGGTCAGACTTGCCGATTATAGGACCATAGGATACTCCAGTGGTCCCAGGTCCTGAAAAGATATTGGGGTCCAGTAAAGGAAAACTCTCCTAAAAGAGGAGACAATGGGAAACAACAACCATGGCATTCGGAAGGAGATATTAAAAAAAATCTTATTTATTTCATTAAAAATAAGTTTAAAAAAAAAAAAAGCTAAATATTGTCTGGTGTTTCTGTACATAAATAGGAAAGAGAACTCTGAAGCTGGGAAGTAGATCGGATCACTTCCTAAGATTTATATTTTGGGGGTTATTTTACAAGAAAATCTATTCATTATGTACATTGCTGACAGCATGGGTTATATGGTTATAACACAATGAATAGTGGATATGTGTTTGTTCTGTATAGTGGGAGGATGGTCATTAGAATAATTTACTGTAGTGGTCCCAAGATACCGCAGTCGCAGTTAAAGGGGTTCTCCGCTTTTAACAATCTCTTTTTGTTGGAAGCATCCCCCATTCAAATCAATGGACAGACCGTGTAATCCGCAGACATGCTAGATCCTCCAGAGCTAGAAATTAGGGTATGTTCACACGCAGTGTTTTCAGGCGTATTTCGGGGGCCTTTACGCCTCGAAAAACGGCTGAAAAAAATGAAGCTGAATGCTTACAAACATCTGCCCATTGAAATCAATGGGAAAAACAACATTTAGTCCATACAGGGTGTCTTTTTATGACGCTGTTTTAAAAAACGGAGCGTAAAAAGACGCGCCGTAAAAAGAAGTGCATGTCACTTCTTAAGGCATTTTTTTGGAGCTGATTTTCCATTGAACAATATGAAAAATGCCCCAAAAAACGCCTCAAAAGAAGCTCCAAATTCATTTTCAGCTTCAAAAACGCCTGAATATCAGGAGCTGTTTTCCCTTGAAAACAGCTCCATTTTTTCAGACGTTTTTGAGTTTGCGTGTGAACATACCCTAAGGGTATGTTCAGACGCTAGACTAAAAACGTCTGAAAATACGGAGCTGTTTTCAGGCGAAAACAGCTCCTGATTTTCAGACGTTTTTGTAACAACTCGCGATTTTTGCAGCATATTTTACGGCCATTTTTGGAGCTGTTTTTCAATGTAGTCAATGAAAAACGGCTCCAAAAACGGCCCGAGAAGTGTCATGCACTATTTTGACAGCGACGCGTAAAATGACACCTCGTTGGAACAGAACACCGTAAAACCCATTGCAAGCAATGGGCAGATGTTTGTAGGTGTAATGGAGCCGTTTTTTTCAGCCGTAATTTGAGGCGTAAAATGCCCGAATTACGTCTGAATCCACTGCGTGTTAACATACCCTAATTCTCTAATATGGTACTAATATGGTTAACCAGAAAACCCCCTATAAAGGAAATCTGCCACCACATAATATAATCATCTATAAGCTGTTCATAGTATTGTACTGGTGTTATTTAGTAAGCTAATTACTACAATTCGTGGACAGATTCCACGAGAGTCGCCACGGTGGTTACGACTATGTCATATGTGAGCGAACAGAGTTCAGCCACAAGCATTTCATACTCTTTGGCCAATCGGGCTTGAAGGTGCCGTTACTGCGCACACTTTCGGAGGTGTTGTTCAGAGGGTGTGATATCACAGGCTGAAGCACAATACTTTGAACTTCTTAGACTACGTTCACATGAGCATGACAGATTTTACGCACGTAAAAAAACGCGTAAATCTCAACGCACAGCACGCGGACGAGATTCACGCTTGTGTAAATGAGCCCCTATATATGTCGATTTCATGTATCCTGTTGAGTAATTACCTTCTTTTGCCTGCAGAGACAATTCAGACTGTTCTTTCCAGAAGTATGGGCAGCTAATCCCATTGTCGTCCAGATACAGAGCGTAAAGGAACACACACACATTCTTCTTTGTTTGGCTGTGGTTGGAAACTTTCATTGCAAGAGGAATGTCATGCGCATAAAAGACTGTATCTACTGTTTGGATGCTGAGAGAAAGAAGGTCATCATCATATGCTTTATCGCTGGAGTTGTCTTCTGCATATTTATGGAATTCCCCCAATTGATGAGTCGACCCTGTCAACATAAAGATTTAGTTCCATTTACGGTACTCCGTTCACAGTGATATATTTCTGCATGATATGGTGAACATACACTGTATTCATGTGTACTTTATAGCAAAGAATACGGTTCAATCACGCTGCTTGACCTGAACTTATTCTATTTTCTGATGTCCACTTTACCCTACCTCTATCCACTTCTTCACATGCTGAAGATTGACACTTCTTGCGGTGTCTTAAGATCTCACTAATCACCTGGCAAGCACCATCAGAGCATCTTCCATGCCGTCCTTGGTAGCTTTTTCATTTGGATTGTGAGCTCGATAATACCTACAATAGTGATGGACCTAAAACTTGTTATTTAAACAATTTTTTTTGTCAGTGTGTATAGTTCAGCAGTGCTTTTTTTTTTTTTTAGACAGTTTTATAAATGTTTTAGCATATATATGGACAGAGACATAAAAATATATCTGGGCACACAAGCCCTGCATTACAAAACATGTGCATTTCTTCAGGGATTCCAAGACCATATAATAAACGTCTGACTATACTAGTCAGATATAACATTAAAAGACCTCATACTGTGCAGTCTACTGAAGCCAATAGTACCCTCTCCATCCCCACTAGACTGCATGTATACCATAACCCTTAGATAACATAGCTAGGGATAGCCTAATAGTAAATTGACACAGGACAACGTGAACGTTCCTTTAACGTGGCTTTACTCGGGGTCGGCCACAGCTTTTATTATAAATATAACAAATATAATTTAACCTTTTTTAAGGTAAACACCCGTATGCTGGCCTACCAACATAGGTGGGCATGTAGGTAATTCACCTTACCAAACCGCCAGCTGCGACAAAACAACATTTCGCCCATGAACAGAACATAAATTAATAAACACAAGAAAAGTGCAAAATACCACACAATACAATAGTAGAACAACCTCCGCTCTGAAGGCAGTGGCATCTGCCAATGCAACTTTGAAGTATTGCTAACCGCAAGGCAAAGAAAGCTACCCTGCACCTACGAATGCCGGTGATGGTGCAATATTTTTTTTAATTTTTTTTTATTTTTTATATAACACTGAACATTAATTTTCACAAGGGGCGGGCGGGCGGGAGGGAGGGAGATTGCAATGTAAAGGCCAAAAGAGGCCAAGACCCAGAAGACAGCTCCTTAAATACACTAGGAAGGAGGGAGAAAGGAGAAGGACCATAACCCCTCCCCCCGGATGGAGGGGGCTAAGATCAGCAGCCAGAGGTAAGAAACTTATTAACCACTACCCTTGCTGGGCATGCAACAAATAGCTGAATCCCTAGCTGGGGCCCTATTAGTTTTTTACCCACGTTACCTGCAGTCAAAGACCCAGCGGTTAAACACCTATGGGTCTACTAGAAACCTCCCAACTCCTGTTCCAGAAAGAAAGTCCCTTTCAGCCCTTTCCCCCTCATTTTATACTAGTTCTCATTCAATCTGCCCAAAGAACCCATTAGGTTTTCCAAAAGATACCATTTTGTCAATGTGAATGGTGTCATAATTTGTGGATCTCTTCTACTGTAAGATGTCGTGTAGTAAAGGCCCTCCACTTTCTAAAGAAGCGTGTTGTTTGCTCTTCTTGCCGTGTCCTCTCTTTCTATATACAATAATTTTTTCATTTGCGCTAACATTTCTTGTTATACTAAATCTTCCCGCAATAAACCAGCAAAAGTCCCTCTCCAACATTCAGAAGCAGTAGAAATTGTATGAAGTTACTGAACAATCCTCCCTACATTCCCTTCGAAAATGTTCCATTCATTTATAGCTTTCATAAATATTTATTTCCTCATAAAATAAAATCTGGAACCTGGAGATTTTGTATGGTTTACTACTTTTCCACAGTAAAAACACTTTTTTTCCAAAACTATTTGTTTTTGTGCCATGTTTTAAGAGCCATAATTGTTATTTTTACGCCGATGCAGCTGTATAAGGTCTTGTTTTTTGTGGGACGACTTCTAGTTTTTATCGGTACCATTATGGAGCACATGCAAGTTTTTGATCACTTTTTATCAAATTCTTTTGAAGGCAGGATGAACAGAAAACAGCAATAACATCTCAGCGACACTAATGGAATGCCTTGTTGTAGAAGAGCCAACAGTGGCACGTTTGTACCTGCTAGCAAAGATACACAAGAACTCGAAACAAGCAGCTGGCCACCCAATCATTTCAGGGAGAGGGATTTTGTGCGACAACTATCCTTAAACCTTTGGTTGAAATGCTTCCTTCTTATTTAAGAGATTCTTCAGACCTCCTCCAGAAACTGGAGGGTGTCCATTTAGAATTAAATATGTTACTTGCGACCTGCGATGTCGATACTCTGTATACCAACATCAGACACCAGGGTGGCTTACTAGCAGTAGCCTATTTTTTTACGGATGAATGATATGGAACCTTCGAGGTCCCAATTTATTTTGACATTACTAGAATTTGCACTGACGCATAACTTTTTCACTTTTAACGTGTCCTTGTACCTGCAGCTGCAAGGCGCTGCTATGGGGGCAGCTTGCACACCCTCATATGCGAACTTGTTTCTGGGGAGAGGTACCTGTTTTTGTCTGATCAGTTGGCGTCAATGAAAAATGTGGTTCTGTGGAACAGGTTCATTGATGACATTTTCCTAATATGGCAAGGCACAAGGGAGGAGTTTTCCTGTTTTGTGACAGAGCTGAATGACAACTGCAACATTTGATCAACGTGGAAGATTGACAATATGGTGATTGATTTTCTAGATGTACTTATCATGCGCGATGACGAAGGCTATATACAGACGGATGTCCACAATAAATTGTAATACGAGCGGGTCATCTACTATGCCCAATGCCCTGTCTTCACATTTATATTGGCCTTACTACAAGACCTCTCAAAATACGGATGAAGGAGCATGTAAATGGGATTGAGGCAGTTAGGGGTACTGAACCAGGTATGATTGAGCACTTGAAACCTTACCAAGGCATTTTCTTTTGCATCGTGGATGTGATTCTAAAGGGTTACGAGTAAAAGAGATCGACCACATTGAGTTGGACCTGTGAGGCGGGTCGTTGATGAAGAACCTTCTGAAATTAGAGGACCGATGGATTTGGAAACTTAAAACAGTCCAACCTTTGGGTCTCAACGAAAATTTGGGATTTGCAGCAATCCTATTAGTGGTGTAAGGGATCTCCCATGTGGAGTTTTTATGGTATCCAGTAATGATTTAGTGGGTATCTAATTTTTTTAATTTTGTCTGTATTTGTAGTTTTATTTCAGATTTGGTTTCAACTGTGTTTTTATTGAAAATTTTTCAAAAATATACATATAACTTAGAGCAGCATGAAGGGCCATGCAATTCACATAGTAAGACAGTAACTTTCAATAGACAGACAAAACATCTGGGAAAAAACACAGGGGTTTAAGGGGGTGAGGGGGGGGGGGGGATAGTCGGAGCTCCACCTACCACCTAATCTTGAGTTCCCTGTATCCAATACTTGTCCCACGGGTCCCACACCACTTTGAACCTGTCCAGTTCATTGTCAATAGAGGCCGTCATATGCTCCATTGTACGTATTTCCCTAATTCTAGTTACTAAGTCGATGTGGGAGGGAGGGGTTGTCTGTCTCCATTTCCACGCTATCAACGTCTTAGCGGCTGTGAGAAAGTGTCGAAAGAGTCGAGCTGGTGATTTCCCCAAAGACCTAGGGGGAACATTTAGGAGGTAATGAAGAGGATCTAAGGGAATATCCTGCTGCAACACCGCCAATGCCAAGTTCTTAACTTCCAACCAATACTGTTGTACCAGTGAACAGCTCCAGAAAATATGGAACAGATCACCTCTCTGACCTCTACAACGCCAGCATTCCGACGGAATACCCGGATTGAAGCTATGCAGAAAGGCAGGGGTGTGGTACCAAAACATAAGGATTTTATATTGGTTTTCCTTATATGCAGTGCAGATGGAGGTTTTAGCTGCTTGCGACCAAATAATCTGCCACAATGAGAGCGGGATGGATTTATTCAGTAAGGCCTCCCACTTCAACATGTATCTCTGCCCAGGCGGAGGGGAACCCTCCGGGGATAGCAATAATGCATAAATGGCTGAGATAAGCCCCCTAGTGGTGGTAGCATACCGACATAACCTTTCGAAGCTTGTAGGTGCAGTAACCCGCGTGGATCTAAAAGTTTGCTGCATGTAATGTCTAACCTGAAGATAGTGAAAGAACGCAGCAGAGGGAATATTATGATGTTTTTGAAAGTATGAAAACGGGTGAAGCTCTTGCGTGTGGGGATCAACCATATCAGCCAGGTGAAATACCTCAATTCCCGTCCACAATCGGACTATTCGGGAGGTAGTGCCCCCCGGAATAGTGGGAGTGTAGAGTACCGAAGTCAAGGGCGGGCAACCCGATGCCAAATGGAAGCGGTTTTTACAGGTTTCCCACACCTCCCTTTGAAATCTCATGGGACCCAATAAAGATGCAGTCGGCATTACCAGTGGGTTACCCCATAACAGGGAGTTTGGGTGGACCGGGGCCATCCATAGCTTCTCTATTTCGGTCCATTTATTGTACGCCCTTAAAGACACCCAGCTGGGTATGCGACGGAGGTGTGCCGCCCAGTAGTACTTCACCACATCAGGGACCGATAGCCCACCCGCAGATCGACCCGATAATAAAACTGATTTCGGAATTCGATGTCTGCCGGAATGCCATATGAACCTGAGGATAGAAGACTGCATGGCCCGCAATTCCTTCATAGGTACTGCTACCGGCAAAGTCTCAAAGTAGTACAGTAATTTAGGGAGCAAGGTCATTTTGACCGCTGCTATGCGCCCAAAAAATGACACGGGAAGAGGATCCCACCTGGCCATTAGCTGACGTAGCTCTACAAACAGAGAGGGGAAATTAGCCTTGTAAACCGACGTATAGGAGGGAGTGAGTTGAACTCCTAAGTAAGTCAGGGAGGTTTCCTTCCAGTTGTAGGTGTAGTTGTGTTTGAGTAGCTGGAGCTCCTGGTGTGGGACATTAAGAGGGAGCGCTTCCGTTTTAGATGTATTAGTTTTATATCCTGACAGCCTCCCATACCTACGGAGAACTGTAGTAAGGTTAGGGAGGGAGGTATGAGGTTTAGTGATAGTCAAGAGGACGTCATCTGCAAACAGGGAAACCTTAAACTCTTTATCTTGTATCTGGACCCCCGCTATATCCCTGGATTTCCGTATTTGAGCTGCTAAAGGTTCTATGCATAGCACAAATAAAAGTGGGGATAGGGGACACCCCTGACGTGTACCATTCCAGATTTGAAACGGAGGGGAGGTGGAGTGTGGGAGTTTAATTGCCGCTGTCGGTTTGGAGTAGAGACCACGCAGTGCTGTCAAATAAGGGCCCGAAATCCCAAATGAATTTAGAGTTTCGAACATAAATGGCCATCCCAAGCGGTCAAACGCCTTCTCTGCATCTAGACTAAGAAGGATCGCCGATTCCTTTTGCTTTTGGAGGGCATCAATGAGGTCAAGGGCCCTTCGTGTGTTGTCTCCTCCTTGCCTAAGAGGCACAAAGCCCACTTGGTCTTTGTGAATCAAAGAAGGGAGCCAAACATTGAGTCTATTAGCTAGAAGACGGGTGAAAATTTTTAGATCCGAATTCAGAAGGGCTATGGGTCTGTAATTGGAGCACTCTGCGTGGTCTTTACCCGGTTTAGGGATCAGCGTGATATGAGAATGCAGGAATGTTTGAGGGATGGGAGAACCCTGTAGGAATTCATTAAATAAGGAAGCCATCCGTGGAACCAAGATCTCTGCAAAGGTCTTATAATACCCATATGTAAAGCCATCTGGTCCAGGGGCCTTACCACTAGGGAGGTCCTTCAATATATCAAACAATTCCTCCGCAGAGATCGGGGCATTCAGGGATGAAAGCTCCTCATCTTTCAGTTTAGGGAGAGCACAGGAAGAGAGATATGCTTGCAGCGTTTCCCTCCGACGAGCCGGATCAGGTGGTAAGGTATTTGGCAGGTGGTATAAGGATTTATAATAGTCATGAAAAAGTGTGGCTATCGTGTCTGGGTGATGCTGGAGTATGCCCGCCTTATCCCGAACCGCCTGTGGAGTACGAACAGTCGCCTGATCCCGCAATAGTCTGGCCAGAAGCGAGTGCGCCTTATTACCTTTGTCGTAATATTTCCTTTTTGTGTATAGTAATGACTTTTCTACCCCTTCATAGCTAAGTCCTTGAGTTGTGCTCTAGCCTCTATCAATTTCCGTAGTGTCGGGACCGCCGGTTTAATCCCCATTTCTCTCTCCAACTTAGTAATTGTCCGATGGAGAGCCACCCGCTTGGCCCGAGAGTCTCTTTTCAATCTAGATCCCATTACTATGCATTGCCCTCTCATCACCGCCTTATGCGCCTCCCAAAGAGTGGATACTGAAGGAACCGATCCCTCATTAAGTGCATAAAATTCCCGCATATGTCCGGCCAGGCTGTCCCTAAGAGCAGGGGACTTAATCAAAGTTTCGTTTAAGCGCCAATGACATACTCTCGTATTTGGTTTCCCTATCTGCAGGGACACAGAAACTGGTGCGTGATCTGACCAAGAGATGGGGTCTATATTCGCCCCCTGGAGCGCACGGAGGGCAGGGACATTACCAAAAAAGTAATCTAAGCATGTATGAGTGCTGTGCGTATGGGAGAAGAAGGTATAGGACCTATCACCTGGGTGATCCACTCGCCACAAATCATAGAGCTGGTGCTCTCTAATTAGTTGCCTAAAACGTGTAGAAAGTCCTGTAAGGGTGGGCGTCGGAGTAGCGTGTGTAAGAGAGACCCTATCCATGGACGTGGAGAACGGGACATTAAAATCTCCTCCCACCAGCCATGCCCCCCTAGGAAGCTTCTGGAGTTTAGAAAGGAGTCTACGTAGGAATGGAATCTGTGCGGTATTAGGAGAGTAAACGTTACATAAAACAATGGGCTGTCCAAACAAAGTCCCCTCTATTATAACATATCTGCCTTTCGGATCTAGATGTGAGGTGTGAACTTGTATGGGGCAGGAAGCTGCTATCAAAATGGCCACCCCCTCCCTTTTGCGACCTGACGAGGCAGAGTACACAGCAGGATACGCCCCTCGGGCAAATTGGAAAGTTCTAAGTGTGAATCTAAGTGTGTTTCCTGCAGAAAAGCAACTTCCGCTCCAAGCGATTTCAACTCCCTGAGAAGCAAGCGTCTCTTCACATTGGAGTTGAGACCCTTGACATTAAGTGTGACAAATTTAACCATGGTCAAAGATGTATGAAAGAGTAATGAAGGATGTGGAAAGTGCGGATGTATACAGCTCACAGTTATGTCGGGGCCAGTCCCATGTCGGTTTCAAAGCAAGCAGTGTTCTACGGCGTCCTTCTACCTTGGAGGTTCTTGGAGGATTCACTGTCGTCTCAGGTGTTATTTCGGATGAAAGTAGGAGGGCAGGGAAAGACACTGGGGTAAAGACGTACCAGGGAGACAATACACATATCTGCAGTGAGAACAAAGAGAAATGCATGAGATCAATGAATTTCAAACACACTCAGAAAATACTACCAGGGAGAATACTATACCCTGGGGCGGGTGATATTAAAGCAAAAGAAAACTGGTAATACAATATTACCCTTTGCAACTCTCTCTAAAAACAGAGGGAGAACTGCAAAACAAATTACCCCTATCAAAAAAGGAGGTCGGGTCTCAACAGTCGAGGAACCTAGTACAAAAGTACGTATAAATACGTACAGGCCGAGAAAAAACAAAAACAAAAAGGGGGTGAAAGAGCCAAGTGTATCCCGGGCAATCGCGCCCTGCCACAATTTACGTTAACGAATTAAAGAGAAGCAACATAAAATCAGAAATATAATCCTAAATGCATTTTTAGCCTAGGATAGTGCAACTGGCGAAGGGAGCAGCTGGTATGGGTGACCAGGCTCCTTCACATATATTACGGAGGTGCCGTGTATCTGTGCAGCGTCCATCAATTCAAATCAGGTCTTGGTGAACTTCGGTTAGACTGTCGTCTTGGAGAGGTCCTCCGCTTATTTCGGACCGACTGCCAGACTGGAGGTGGAGACGAAGGCGGCAAAGGAGTCTCCCAATTCTGCATCTTGGGCGTTGGTATACCAAGGGAGTCACAGAAATGAGGCAAATCCCCTGGGTACCTCAGGGTTGCAGAAACACCATCTCTTCGGGCTGTAAGGGAGAACGGAAACCCCCATCGATAAATAATATTGTGGTCCCGTAGGGCTGCGAGAAGCGGACGAAGCAGACGTCTTTTCTGTAACGTAATCCAGGAGAGATCCGGGAATAACTGAATCGGCACACCGGCATACTCCAGGTCTTTACGCTGACGGGCTTTAAGCATAATGTCCTCCTTAGTGCGGAAATCCTGGACACAGCAGATGATATCTCTGGGCTGAGATGTAATGGATTTTGGTTTCAGTGCTCTATGCGCTCTGTCAAGCGGTATCCGATTAGACGGGGGTGCACCCAAAAGGTCGTTAAAGATAGTCTCTAACACGATGGGAAGATCTTCAGACCCCGAGGGCTCCGGTATGCCCCTTATCCTTATATTATGACGGCGACCTCTGTTATCCAAATCCTCTAGATGCAGTTGCATATCTCTAATGGACGCCAGCTGGGAGGACACTGAAGACTGTATCACAGAGACATGGCGCCTAGTGGCATCGTGGTCATCTTCTAGAGCCTCCACCCTCGTAGCAATCTGCTGTATATGCTGCGACACCCCCGCCAATTCTGAACGAAAAGCTGCCTTCACTTCTTGTATCATACTCTTAAAGTCCTCTTTAGTGGGCAACTGTGAGAAACATTCCCTCCACATAGGGGGCACATCTGAAGGAAGTGAGGCTGAATCCTCCAGGTCAGAATCTGAGGCATATACAGGGGCCTGGGCATAGGGGGTCAAAGATGGTGTATCCCCCAGATCGTCTCTCCTCCCCGGCTGCTGGATCGTGGGCCGTTGAGGTTTAGGTGCAGGCCAAATCTGTAGGGCCATTTGTGCTGAGGGCTGTGACATTGGTGGTTCAAGCAGGTGTACTGGGGCCTCTGACTGAGCTGATGCTCCTCGTGGCCTGGCCTCCATTGCTCCTGGGATAGGGGACCCCCTTCCCTGCTGTTCACAGGACGAGGTGGAGGACAGCTTAGGGGAGCTGGGAGGGTGAACTTTAGCCATCCGGCTATTCAGCTTACCCTGTACGTGGGGCACTGTCTCCTCTCCCTGCTCGGACATCTCCCCTTCCTTCTGACACGAGGCTGTCCAAGATGGCTGCGGCTGAGGGAGCGGCGTGGCTTGCCGCCGAAGAAAGTAGCCGTCGATCGTTGGTGGAGCGGCGGCGACCTGGTGCTGTGCTGCAGGGGTGAGTCTAGACCCTTGGGGTCTTTTTTTCCCCATATGAGGCACCTTTCCCCGCTGTAGGCTGCTGGATCTGCGTGGCAGGGCGCGGAGCTCTCAGCTTATGCGACCGGCGCCATCGACTGCTGGCCACGCCCCCTTATTTCAGATTTGTATGAGAGGCTTTGTGGAGCCCATTGTGAGACATGTTCTAATATAGAAAAAGCCAGACCAGACACAAAGAAGTGGATCTCTTCTTGATGCTCGATGATCCCGCCCTAACCTTAAAACATATTATTTTATTGTCCCTGTTGCAGTATTTTTACTAATGCAATATCCTAACTATTTCATTGGATGGACTTCCATCCCCTTTTGAATGACACGCACACACTTTCTTGGTGTGTGTGTCTCATACCCACCTAGATGCTGTTTTTCTAGAATCATATAACATTTTTGCACATAAGGAGCTGTATCTCGCAGATCTGCAACTTCGTTGCAGACCTACAGCATTATACTCAATGAGACAGTCACATTGTACACACTTCTAACTTGTGTTATCCACTTTATTTAGTGCAAGACCTTTTGTATCATCTTCCACTTTATCTAGTGGAAAACTTGAACCTAAACTTATATGTATTTCACATTTCATTTTACTTTCATTATTTATGTTTCCATTAAATGTACACTTCCTCGTGTGATGATGTGTCACATGGTTTTCCATGTGTCACCCTCTCACATGAATAAGATTTTTTTCATGCATCTCACTCTCTTTTATATAGTGCATATATGTGCCCTATAGGGACACTGATATTTGTGTTATCCCATTTTTTACACTTATGTTTTTTGATTCACACACTTTTTTCCACTGTCAGACTTGTGTTTATTCACTCACATTTTTAAAAACAACAAATATCCTATTGGCAGGTTGATAACATAATAACAATAAGTTTTTATGTAATCAATTTTTTTTGTCACTGTTTAAATAATAACAAATAATATATTGGTTTGCGAAATATAGGGACAGAATAGGGTCAGAGTATTGGTATATCTAATTCACAGTATTTGTGATATAAATATATTTTTTATATACAGTTTGGACAGTGACACAAGTTTTGGCATTTTAGCTGTTTACCAAACCATATTGAATATACAGTTATTAATCAGTATGGGCTTAAAGTGCCTCAACTTTAATTTGAGGGTATTCATATCCTAATTTGAGGACGGGTTTAGGAATTACAGCTCTTTAATATGTAGCTACCTCTTTTTCAAGGGACGAAAGGTAATTGGACAATTATCTCAAAAGCTATTTAATGGTCTGCATAGGCTATTCCCTCGTTAATCTATCATCAATTAAGCAGCTAAAAGGTCTGGAGTTGATTCCAGGTGTGGCATTTACATTTGGAAGCTGTTGCTGTGAACCCACAACATGAGGTCAAAGGAGTCATCTATGCAAGGGAAACAGACCATCGTTAGGCTGAAAAAAATCCATCAGAGAGACAGCACAAATGTTAGGAGTGGCCAAATCAACCGTTTGGTACATTTGTGAAAAAAAAGAGCGCAATGGTGATCTCGTGAACTCCAAAAGACCTGGACGTCCACGGAGGACAACAGTGGTGGATGATCGCAAAATCCTTTCCATAGTGAAGGAAAACCCCTTTACAACATCTACCCAAGTGAAGAACACTCTCCTGGAAGTAGGTGTATCAGTATCTAAGTCTACCATAAAGAGAAGACTTTATGAGAGCAAATACAGCAAATCACACAAAAAAACACCACAAGGTGCAAACCATTAATCAGCCTCAAAAATAGAAAGGCCAGATTAGAATTTGCCCAACAACATCTAGAGAAGCCAGCCAATTTCTGGAACAACATGAAACTAAGATCAACCTGTACCAGAATGATGGGAGGAAGAATGTATGGAGAAGGATTGAAACGGATCATGATCCAAAGCACACCACATCCTCTGTAAAACATGGTGGAGGCAGTGTGATGGCATGGGCATGCATGGCTGCCAAAGGCACTGGGTCACTAGTGTTTATTGATGATGTGACTGAAGACAGAAGCAGCCGGATGAATTCGGAAGTGTTCAGGGATTTACTTTCTGCTCAGATTCAACCAAATGCAGCAAGATTGATTGTACATAGCTTCACAGTACAGAAGGAGTTATTTAAGGCAAAGAAGTGGAATATTCTGCAATGGCCAAGTCAATCACCAAATCTCCGCCCGATCGAGCATGCATTTCACTTGCTTAAAGAGGCTCTGTCACCAGATTTTGCAACCCCTATCTGCTATTGCAGCAGATAGGCGCTGCAATGTAGATTACAGTAACGTTTTTATTTTTAAAAAACGAGCATTTTTGGCCAAGTTATGACCATTTTTGTAGTTATGCAAATGAGGCTTGCAAAAGTCCAAGTGGGTGTGTTTAAAAGTAAAAGTCCAAGTGGGCGTGTATTATGTGCGTACATCGGGGCGTGTTTACTACTTTTACTAGCTGGGCGCTCTGAAGAGAAGTATCATCCACTTCTCTTCAGAACGCCCAGCTTCTGACAGTGCAGATCTGTGACGTCACTCACAGGTCCTGCATCGTGTCGGCCACATCGGCACCAGAGGCTACAGTTGATTCTGCAGCAGCATCAGCGTTTGCAGGTAAGATCGACTTACCTGCAAACGCTGATGCTGCTGCAGAATCAACTGTAGCCTCTGGTGCCGATGTGGCCGACACGATGCAGGACCTGTGAGTGACGTCACAGATCTGCACTGTCAGAAGCTGGGCGTTCTGAAGAGAAGTGGATGATACTTCTCATCAGAGCGCCCAGCTAGTAAAAGTATTAAAAACGCCCCGATGTACGCACATAATACACGCCCACTTGTACTTTTACTTTTAAACACACCCACTTGGACTTTTGCAAGCCTCATTTGCATAACTACAAAAATGGTCATAACTTGGCCAAAAATGCTCGTTTTTTAAAAATAAAAACGTTACTGTAATCTACATTGCAGCGCCTATCTGCTGCAATAGCAGATAGGGGTTGCAAAATCTGGTGACAGAGCCTCTTTAAGACAAAACTTAAGGCAGAAAGACCCACAAACAAGCAACAATTGAAGACAGAGCAGTAAAGGCCTGGCAAACCATCACAGAAGAGGAAATACTTTTGAGCCCCCGAATGAGGAGGCTGTGTAGAAAAATGGTTGCAATTCCTAAACGTTTCACAGGATATTTTTGTTCAACCCCTTGAATTAAATCTGAAAGTCTACATTTCAATTGCATCTCAGTTGTTTCATTTCAAATCCAATGTGGTGGCAGCAGAGCCCAAATCATAAAGATTGTGTCACTGTCTAAATAATTCTGGACCTAACTGTAATTGGTGATGCACTTTGCAATTGTATCAATGATGCTTTTGTCTATTGTAATATGGGTGTATCAAAAGCCAAGTCATTTTCGAACATCATCACGTTTATTCCACTGCTGTGCTAATTCATCACCATTACAGTGAACATACGTAGAGTTGATCATCATATAAGTACCTAAATACTATTCCCCGGAGAGTGGCTCTGTTGATTTGCTCGTCCCGCCCGGGGTTCCGGGGTCACCTGACGCGCCGGACACGTGATCCTTTCCCGGATGTCGGTATGCCAGGCAGGATGGGCGCAAATGGTGCTTCATCATTGGTATATATTGATCTACATTATTCACTTCTGGTGAGAAGGGTCACATCTAATTGGCTGGCTGACATTTATTAGCTTGCTCTGGACTCCCTGGCACCACCTCCAGATGAAGGCTTTGGGCCGAAACGCGCGTCAGGGTAGGACACCAGGCAGATTCTTCTATTCCTACACTGATGGATGAGATGTTCCTAGGCATATATTTTACCCACATACTTTTGCATGCAGGGCCAGCCATAGGATAGATGGCGCTCTGTGCGAAATTATCTTTCGGCGCCCCACCCCATCATAAAAAAAATGCCCCATAAAAAAAGTATAATGCCCCCCACAGTATAATGTCCTATATAGTGACCCACACAGTATAATGCCCCTTTAGTGCCCCCCATACAGTATAATAATAATATTTAATAATATAATATATTATAACCCCTTCAAGGACACAGTATTTTGTCCTCTAATTGTGCCCACACAGTATTATGTCTCCTAAGTGCCACACACAGTATATTGCCTCCTGTAGAACCCCTACACAGTATTTGTGGAATCCCTGGTCACAGAGCCGGCTACGCTGTGGACGGGGATTCCGCTTCTGGAGTTGCCCCTGATGTCCCTGTCCATATATGGACAGAGACATACAGCTCACCGTCCAGGAGCGGAATCCCCGGCCACAGGGAGATTCCGCTCCTTCAGGGAGCTACAGTGGCGCTAGTAGATGGCAGAGCAGGGAGATACCTCCCTGCTCTGCTATAGTGGCGTCGCTACCACTATTGCAGCCGCAGCGACTGCTAGCAGCACCGCCAGCCATGGTGGGGCCATCCGGACTGGCGGCACTCGTGCCCTCATTCTCGGTGTCGCTGCTAGAAACCACTAGGGCTACCACTTAGTGGCTTAGTGACGCCACTAAGTGAATAAGTGCCCAGCCAGAAAAGCGGCTGCTGAGTCGCTGGGCCTGGGCGCTTTTGAAACAAGCAGGGGAAGAGAGCCAGCGCAGCGCCCCCTTCCACCTGCTGGAGTGATATGCCCTGTGCAATGTGGTACAGTGTGTGTTCGCCCCATTTGATGGTAGTGATCGACACGTAAAACTGCTACGCTTTAATGCCAATTGGATAATCAAAACGGAAGCACTAGGACCTCTGGGTTTGAATGATAGAAATAGTCTATCTGCTTTCTTAAAATAGATTTACAATTTTGTTTGTCTCCACTCTGGTTAGTAGTTCATATAATTGGTGGTATCAATATGTATGAGTAAATGTTTGTATTTGTATACATTGCTATGAGGAACGGAAGTAGCTGCTGATGCACGGTTAGGGTATTTAAGTGCGTGTGCACCTAATCCCAGCAGGCCGTGAGAAAGCGTTTGGAGGACGTGAAACGGTTGGAGGCCAACCTTCTTGTTTCCTGTGTAATGCTTGTCTCTGTTCAGAATTAATGCACCTTTGGAAAGCGATGAGTGCCGTGCAGTCTATTTTCTTTATGCTGTGTAACAACCATAGATGTGGGTTTTTTTCTATTCATAACATTGGGATTTCGCCTTTTATGCTTAAATGATGTTTATTCAAAGTGCTGTATGTATTGATACATGTGACTTAGTTCCCAAGTTTGTATAGCCTATTTACTGCCTGCCATCCTGTGGCAATCATCTCTGCTTTTAACGAGTGTTTTTATATATTGTATCTAATAAAATTTATACATTTTATATTAATACTGGTGGATCATAGAGTCCTCTTTCCTGTAGATTTTTCGGAAGAAAAATCGATAGGGACATTTTAAGGCAGAAATTACACTAAACTGTGGTAGAGAAATGAAAGGCAGGCTTTATAAGTCTTAAAATGGTTGTGCCAACTAGAAAACACCTTTCCATATCCCCTTTTTGTTTGCCCTGCTTGGGAACCCCTCTTTGAGCCTGAGCAGAGAGCCGCTGGAGCAGTTTAAAAAAATGTGTAAAAACATACAGGACTGGTGGAGGCCCCCAGAAGTCCCCCTGGGTGGCTAAGGCCTCCCTATAATCTGGCCCTGAGCTTTCTCTCTGGTGGACTGAATGCAACCATGAAGCGACCATTGCAGGTGAAATGAGCGGTCACACACAGCTTACCCCAGTGGTAACAGCTGATTTCTGAGGCTAGGTAAAGCAGCTCCAAAGAGTTGTCCAGTTGGGACAACCCATGTAAAACAGACCTTTATCTTTAATTGACACATGAACCAACTGGAGAAATTCTTTACATTTGGCTTTTACATTGTATTTGATGTCTCTTTGCAGGGAATGACAGAAGTTACTTACATTCTTGAATATCACTAGATAAAACTTCTAGGCCTTGGAATCCATTGATAACACCAAGCTTGTCAATCTGAAGCTGCACATAGAGCCTCCGGTCACCAACTTGAGTTGGAATGAAGGTAAGCGGATAGAGTAAGTTGCCTCCTGGTAATACATCTTTGCATCTGAAAAGTAGTGGAAGTGTTAAGTAACTGTTGTGTTTGTACATACCGTGATCACTAAAACTAGTTATGTCAGGATACAAAACATGATGCAAAGCTTTTGTCTGTTTTAGAAAGTCCGGAGACCCAAATAATTTTAAATACCTATAGATCTTCTGTCCATGCAGCAGTCCTTTGCCAGATGTTCTTATTACACACTCTTTCAGAGTCTCCTTCAGGGGGTTGGAGAGAGCCACCATTGCTGTTATTGGCTGAAACTGTACAGCTACCTTGGGCATCTGTTGTAGGATAAAGTAAAGACTAGAACTGAAAACTTCTTTACACGTAATATTATTTTTAAGGCACATTTAAACTTTGCTTTTGTAGAGGAGTAGGAAAATTACGGCAGTGGTTTTAGTTTAATATATCATGTTGTATTGTATTCACCTATATGAAGCCATATAGATTAAAGGGGTTGTCTGGTTTAGATAACCTATTTTCAAATACCCTATTAGGTAAATCTGAGTAAATAGGGGTGGGGGGGGGGGTCAACCGATCAGGACCCTCATTTATCAGTCAGAGCAGAAAGCATCTGCAGGACCCAGTATGCTCATACATTACACAGACAGCCAACTGATTTACATGGGAGCTGTGTAATGTTTCAACTCGCCTGTGGTGGTGCTGCTGAGTTCCCCCACAACTTCAGGGGTGAGTGCTGAGGGACACTCTATAATCAGTTTGTCACGGAACCTTTGCAACAAAAATGGATCGCCAAGGGTTAGAAAAGCCAGACCTGTTGAGGTCTACTATCTAAAAAGGGTTGTCGTTTTTAGACACCACCTTTAAGCTTATAAGCATCCTTATGTGTTTGACTCAAAGCCTTGCAGTTAGCCATAGTTTGATGTCAATTAATATTTGGTGTTTATTGAATTGTATGTGGAAATGTAAGTGTTGGTTTTCAATAATGATTTAATGGTCCTTGGTTCCTTCTAGAAATGTGGACGTACCTGAATGACCAGGGATGGTTTAGAGATGGTCACATCTTGATCTGCCAGGGCATAGCATCCGTTGTCATATTTTGGTTCTTTCACTAGAGCAGTAATTCTCATCAGGTTATTGTCCAGCAGTTCTTTCTTGTATGTAGAGTAATTAATCCTTCCAGAGACACTTCTTTCTGCAAGACCATGGAAGTAGTATGATTTCTACCTTGCCTGAACCAGTGAAAATCCTCTTTTTTGTGACCTCAGGTGCCAGTATTTTTTTTTCTTAGACACTTCCCAAAAACAAAGCTTTAGTATTGCCAGGACACCCAAAAAATGAGGCTTGTATATTGCCAAACGTTTCTCTAAATGACTTTTAACACAAGACACGCTCATAATAATAGTATCACTAGATTTCCAACCAACTCACTAATATATCTATGAATCAGTAGGGTTTTTGTTCTTTTCCACTAAAGATTATGGGGAAAAGAGGTCCTTGTTTCTCATTGCAACCAATTAGAGTTCATCTTTCACTTTCTAAATGAAATATGGACTCTTGTTGCTATGGTTGCAATGCTACGGTTTTTTCTGGTTGCTATGCAACTTTTTTTTATTACTCATAGCAACATGACGTTACAATACACAACGATCATATATCAACATATTCAAATTACCTTCCCCTGAGCAAAGATGGAAGTGAAACTTCCCACTCCAGAACTGTGCCCGTGCGATGCCATAGTCATGCACAGACTGAGCACCAAGCACAAGTTCGAGATCCTTCTCCTCCCCGCTAACATTGCTGACTGTCACACTGAGATGAATGTCTCCTCCATACAGCTGTTCGTTCCTGGATGTAATGGACACTACAATTGGGCTAAGGTCCTCATCGGTGTCCTGCTGGTTTTGAAGCATTCGTTTCTTGGCTCTTTCTACAGCTACATGTTCTTCTTTAGAACCTGTTATGAATAAGGTGAATTATTATTCCAAAGTGCTATAAAAATTTTAGAAAAAAGTGTGATCGAATTAAAAGAGATTCTCCCCCTCAATGGCAAGGTTACTCGGCTGTTCAATAGATAGAAAAGTAGCCGCCTCTCCATTTTATCTCCTCTTTATTTACATAAATGAGGCTGAGCTGCTATACCAGACACAGCTTATGGACAAGGTAGGGAAGAAAACAGCCATGTTTTTCCAATCTTATACAATTCCTTTGGAGAGGACCTGTCACTTCTCCTGACATGTTTAATTTAGCAAATACTTGTATTCCCCATGAAATAATAATTCTGGAACATATTTTCCTAGGATGCTGTATTGTGCCATACCTCTATTATTCCTCCTAGAAATGTATTAATAAATTGACAAGTGGGTTTTACCATTCCCCTTGTCAAAGAGCGTGTCACTACAATCTCACTCTGTCAGCACTGGTTGAAGAGTGTCAGTCTGTGTAAGGACGCCATTCCAACTGGTAACATCCAGTTGTCAATTTATTCATAAATTTCGAGGAGGAATAACAGATGAACAGCATAACGTAGAGTTATAAGAAAAGATGCTACAGAATTTTTATTTCATGGGGAATACAATTATTTAATAAAACAGACGACTCAGGAGAGATGACAGATCCTCTTAAAGCTAAACCACCAATAGTTCTAGTAATAAAAAGTAAGAGTGGGGTATGAATAAATATTCTTTGTATTGTACATTTCAAATATACTGTATACTAATCTATGCAAAATCAGAATTGGTGCAAAACAAACAACATATACTTCACTAGCAAATATGGGCTGTCACAGAGGTGTTTATCACTAACATTTTATATACAAAGTACCTTTCTGTGATAATTCCAATCTAAGGGTGTGTTCACATTAGTGTTCTTTTCCGTTGATGGGTTCCGTCAGACCTTTCCGTCGGGGGAACCCATAAACGGAAAGGCAGACGGAAACAATAGCTTCTGTTTCCATTTGATTTTAATCGTAATGCTTCCGTTGAAAATGGTTTCCGTTTGTCTCCGTTCCGTAAAGGTTTCCATTTTTTTTTTTACGGAATCAATAGCGTGGTCGACTACGCTATTAATGTCGTAAAAAACCCAAAACTGAAACCTTACGGAACGGAGACAAACGGAAACCATTGAATCAGCTGAATTTAATGGAGTGTCTTTCTCTAAAAAATATAGAAATCTACTATACCAAGGCTGAATGAGCTAAGTGCTTGATAAACTGGTTCTGCCCAAATCAGGAGGACTTCAAGCTCATGGACCTCCACCAATGCCATCTTCTGGGATGTTTCAGTGACAAATTAATTTGGAAATTTCTGAAGTTCCTGCCACTTTCATATTACACAGCTAATCATGTCCCGGGCAATCTCTACAGTCTTCAATCATTGCAGATGACAGGATTGGATTATTTAATAAAGAACAATGACACACACCTTTTGGGTACTTGTAGTGAAGGGTAATGTCATCTTGAACATCACTTCTAACACTCTTTGTGCTGATTCCATCTCCAACATGTCTGATCTTGCTAAATGCCTTTCTAAAATGTCCTTGAGAATCCCGTACCAAGGACACAGTGTCTGTATACACCATAGAAAAGATGAGCTTTGTGTCGTAATTCAAGTCCACATGACCATCTTTGATGGCTCTTACCGGGGCAGGACCGCTACAATACAGCTGACCTGTAACTAAACACAACCACGTGTAAAATAGACCTTTAGCATGATATATTGATGGTTAATACATTGTAGGATTAGTATTAGGACTGTAATGGTTTTGAAGAAAACCACTGTAAAGGATCTGCCAGGCACTGCTTCGGGGTTAATTCCCAGAATTAATCAGTCAACACCTGAGTGTACATCCCTGAGACAGACACCAGCTTCCTCCACTCAGGCTGGCAGGCTTAGGAGTGGGAGAGCCTATCGCAACCTGGCCAGACTCAGCTAGCTCCCGCCCTCGGTCTATTTAAGCCTGCTCTTCCTGTCCATCTGTGCTTGTGAATTCTTTCCTTGAGGTTTCCTGGCCCAGCTACAGCTCCTGCTACTTTTTGATCCTGCTCCATACAGACCCCGGCTTACCGACTACTCTTCTGCTTTTCGCTTTGTACCTCGCACTCTCCTGGCTTGACTCGGCTCGTTCACTACTCTGTTGCTCACGGTGTTTCCGCGAGCAACTGCCCATTTCCCTTGCTTGTATTCCCTTGTTTGTTTGTCGTGTTTGTCATGCACTTACTGAGCGCAGGGACCGCCGCCCAGTTGTACCCCGTCGCCTAGGGCGGGTCGTTGCAAGTAGGCAGGGACAGAGTGGCGGGTAGATTAGGGCTCACTTGTCCGTTTCCCTACCCCCCCCACCATTACAAATTCACAAGCCCTATACCTAGTCTACCCTGGTCCCTGACACCATTATGGAACCCCGTGAAACCCTGGCTCAGCAAATGCAGGGTCACTCCCTACAGGTCCAGGCCCTGGCTCAGAGGGTCAACCAGCCTGATGCTACCTTGGTAGTTCCCCTCACCGCACCCCTTGAACCCCACCTCAAGTTGCCCGACCGGTTCTCAGGTGACCGGAGGGCTTTTCTCTCCTTTCGGGAGAGTTGTAGGCTTTACTTTCGCTTAAAGCCTCACTCCTCAGGTTCTGAGAGCCAGCGGGTGGGTATAATTATGTCCCGGCTCCAGGAAGGGCCCCAAGAGTGGGCCTTCTCCTTGGCTCCTGGCGCCCCTGAACTTTCCTCCGTTGATTGTTTCTTTTCTGCCCTCGGACTTATTTATGACGAGACTGACAGAACTGCCTTTGCCGAGAGTCAGCTGGTGACCTTACGTCAGGGTAAGAGACCTGTTGAGGAGTATTGCTCTGACTTTAGGAAGTGGTGCGTAGCTTCTCGGTGGAATGACCCTGCCTTAAGGTGCCAGTTTAGGTTGGGTCTGTCGAATGCCCTGAAAGACCTGCTAGTTAGTTATCCCTCTTCTGACTCCTTAGACCAGGTTATGGCTTTAGTGGTACGACTTGACCGACGTCTCAGGGAACGACAACGTGAACGTTTATGTGTTTTTTCCTCCGACTCCCCCATGATGCCTCCCGAAGTCCCGTTGCTTCGTTTCTCCCCTAAAGACTCAGAAATACCTATGCAACTCGGGGCCTCCGTGTCCCCTCAACAACGTAGAGAATTCCGCAGGAAGAATGGTCTCTGCTTCTACTGTGGGGATGTCAAGCATCAAGTAAACAACTGTCCCAAGCGTAAGAATGCTGTCAGAGAGCTCCCGCGTCTAAGTGATCATCGGGGAGGTCACTTGGGCGCACAGGTATTTCCCGTAAATATGAAACGTACTAAGATATTGCTTCCCTTTCAGGTCTTTTTTGGTGGTAGGTCTGCTACCGGCAGTGCCTTCGTGGATTCAGGGTCCTCTACTAATATCATGTCTGTGGAATTTGCTATGTCTCTCGCTATGCCTCTGATTGATTTGCCTAAACCTGTTCCGGTAGTGGGTATCGACTCCACTCCTCTTGCTAATGGTTATTTTACACAGCATACCCCTGTTTTTGAACTCCTTGTTGGCTCCATGCATTTGGAGCAATGCTCTGTACTATTGATGCAGGGATTATCGTACGATTTGGTTCTAGGTCTTCCCTGGTTGCAGTTGCATAATCCTACGTTTGACTGGAATACTGGGGAGCTAACCAAATGGGGTAATGAATGTTGTACGTCATGTTTTTCTGTTAATTCTATTTCTCCCCCTAAGGAGGTGAATACGCTACCCGAGTTTGTTCAGGACTTCGCTGATGTTTTCTCTAAAGAGGCCTCCGAAGTATTACCGCCTCATAGAGAATACGATTGCGCTATCGAATTGGTACCAGGAGCTAAGCTTCCTAAGGGTAGGATATTTAACCTTTCTTGTCCCGAACGTGAAGCCATGAGGGAGTATATCCAGGAATCCCTGGCCAAGGGTTACATTCGTCCCTCTTCTTCTCCGGTAGGTGCTGGCTTCTTCTTCGTAGGGAAGAAGGATGGGGGTCTTAGGCCATGCATTGACTACCGTGGCCTGAATAAGGTCACGGTAAGGAACCAGTATCCCCTTCCTTTGATTCCTGATCTCTTTAATCAGGTTCAGGGGGCCCAATGGTTCTCTAAATTGGATCTGCGGGGGGCGTATAACCTTATTCGCATCAAAGAGGGGGATGAGTGGAAGACTGCGTTTAACACGCCCGAAGGCCATTTCGAATACCTCGTCATGCCCTTTGGGTTGTGCAATGCCCCTGCGGTCTTCCAGAACTTCATAAATGAGATTTTGAGAAATTACCTGGGGATATTTCTTGTAGTGTACCTTGATGACATATTGGTGTTTTCCAGGGACTGGTCCTCCCACATAGAGCATGTCAGGAAAGTGCTCCAGGTCCTTCGAGAAAACAAACTGTTTGCCAAAATCGAAAAATGTGTATTTGGGGTACAGGAGATACCATTTTTAGGTCAAATCCTCACTCCTCATGAATTCCGCATGGACCCTGCCAAGGTTCAGGCTGTGGCTGAATGGGTCCAACCTGCCTCCCTGAAAGCGCTACAGTGTTTTTTGGGGTTCGCTAACTATTACAGGAGATTTATTGCTAACTTCTCGGTCGTCGCTAAGCCTCTTACGGACCTCACTCGCAAGGGTGCTGATGTCCTCCATTGGCCCCCTGAGGCCGTCCAGGCTTTTGAGACCCTCAAGAAGTGCTTTATCTCGGCCCCCGTGCTGGTTCAGCCCAACCAAAGGGAGCCATTTATTGTGGAGGTTGACGCGTCCGAGGTGGGAGTCGGGGCCGTCTTGTCCCAGGGTACCAGCTCCCTCACCCATCTCCGCCCCTGTGCTTACTTTTCTAGGAAGTTTTCGCCCACGGAGTGTAACTATGATATTGGCAACCGCGAACTTTTAGCCATTAAATGGGCATTTGAAGAGTGGCGCCACTTCCTGGAGGGGGCTAGGCACCAGGTAACGGTCCTTACCGACCACAAGAATCTGGTTTTCCTAGAATCTGCCCGGAGGCTAAACCCGAGACAAGCTCGATGGGCGTTGTTTTTTACCAGATTCAATTTTTTGGTTACCTATAGGGCCGGGTCTAAAAATATTAAGGCGGATGCACTGTCGCGTAGCTTCATGGCCAGCCCTCCTTCGGAGGAAGATCCTGTTTGTATTTTGCCTCCAGGTATAGTCATTTCCTCTATCGAGTCCGATTTAGTCTCTGAAATTGCTGCTGATCAAGGTTCAGCTCCTGGGAACCTTCCTGAGAACAAGCTGTTTGTTCCCCTGCAATTCCGGCTAAGGGTACTTAGGGAAAATCACGACTCCGCACTATCTGGCCATCCAGGCATCCTGGGTACCAAACACCTCATTACCAGAAATTATTGGTGGCCTGGTTTGCCTAAAGACGTTAAGGCCTACGTCGCCGCCTGTGAGGTTTGTGCCAGGTCCAAGACTCCCAGGTCCCGACCAGCGGGCTTACTGCGTTCGTTGCCCATTCCCCAGAGACCTTGGACACATATCTCCATGGATTTTATCACCGATTTGCCTCCATCCCAAGGCAAGTCGGTGGTGTGGGTGGTGGTAGACCGCTTCAGTAAAATGTGCCACTTTGTGCCCCTCAAGAAACTACCCAACGCCAAGACGTTGGCTACCTTGTTTATCAAACACATCCTGCGTCTCCATGGGGTCCCCGTCAATATTGTTTCTGACAGGGGGGTACAATTTGTTTCATTGTTTTGGAGAGCCTTCTGTAATAAGTTGGGGATTGATCTGTCCTTCTCCTCTGCTTTCCATCCTGAAACCAATGGCCAAACGGAGAGGACTAATCAGTCTCTAGAACAATACTTAAGATGTTTTGTCTCTGACTGTCAATTTGATTGGGTTTCTTTCATTCCCCTCGCCGAATTTTCCCTTAATAACCGGGTCAGTAACTCGTCAGGGGTCTCTCCCTTTTTCTGTAATTTTGGGTTTAATCCACGGTTCTCCTCCGTTTCACCTGGTTGTTCCAACAATCCCGAGGTGGAGGTCGTTCATCGGGATCTGTGCACAGTCTGGGCCCAGGTTCAGAAGAACCTAGAGGCGTCCCAGAGCATACAGAAGGCTCAGGCCGATAGAAGACGTTCTGCTAACCCCCTGTTTGTGGTCGGGGATCTGGTGTGGTTGTCATCCAGGAACTTGCGTCTCAAGGTTCCGTCCAAAAAGTTTGCTCCCCGGTTTATTGGGCCGTATAAGGTCATTGAGGTCCTCAGTCCTGTCTCTTTCCGGCTGGAGTTACCCCCGTCTTTTCGTATACACAACGTGTTTCATGCCTCCCTCCTGAAACGCTGCTCCCCGTCCTTGGCCCCCTCGAGGAAACCTCCTGTTCCCGTCCTCACCCCTGAGGGGGTGGAATTTGAGGTGGCCAGGATCGTGGACAGCAAGATGGTCCAAGGCTCCCTCCAGTACCTGGTCCATTAGAGAGGATACGGGCCCGAGGAGAGGACTTGGGTACCCGCCCGGGATGTTCACGCTGGGGTATTGGTCAGGAGGTTCCACCTGCGTTTCCCCAGTAAGCCAGGTCCACTTAGAAAGGGTCCGGTGGCCCCTCATAAAAGGGGGGGTACTGTAAAGGATCTGCCAGGCACTGCTTCGGGGTTAATTCCCAGAATTAATCAGTCAACACCTGAGTGTACATCCCTGAGACAGACACCAGCTTCCTCCACTCAGGCTGGCAGGCTTAGGAGTGGGAGAGCCTATCGCAACCTGGCCAGACTCAGCTAGCTCCCGCCCTCGGTCTATTTAAGCCTGCTCTTCCTGTCCATCTGTGCTTGTGAATTCTTTCCTTGAGGTTTCCTGGCCCAGCTACAGCTCCTGCTACTTTTTGATCCTGCTCCATACAGACCCCGGCTTACCGACTACTCTTCTGCTTTTCGCTTTGTACCTCGCACTCTCCTGGCTTGACTCGGCTCGTTCACTACTCTGTTGCTCACGGTGTTTCCGCGAGCAACTGCCCATTTCCCTTGCTTGTATTCCCTTGTTTGTTTGTCGTGTTTGTCATGCACTTACTGAGCGCAGGGACCGCCGCCCAGTTGTACCCCGTCGCCTAGGGCGGGTCGTTGCAAGTAGGCAGGGACAGAGTGGCGGGTAGATTAGGGCTCACTTGTCCGTTTCCCTACCCCCCCCACCATTACAACCACAGTACAATATGATCAAAAATCTTGAAACAATGAGATAAAACACAATCTCTGTAGGACTCAGAGGCGTAGCTAGGGGTCTAGCACAGGGGGGGGGGGGGCATTTGAGTGGGCCCCAAACCAGAAGGCTTCCCCAATGCATGTTTACATCTGCAGAGGCGCATCCAACAGGGTCAGGCTTTTGTAAACTGCGTAGTTTGCTGTGCTACTCTGTTTCTGTAAACTTTCATAGAAGTCAATAGGTGTTACGGAAACAGTGCAGCATAGCGAGCTACATTGTTTACATAACTGCTCCGCTGTTTACGTAACTTCCATTCACAATATATAGTGCCTCCCCACACAGTATAATGCCCCTATAGTGCCTCCCCACACATTCCACAGAGTATAATGCCCCTACAGTGCCTCCCCACACATTCCACACAGTATAATGCTCCTATAGTGCCTCCCCACGCATTCCACACAGTATAAAGCCCCTATAGTGCCTCCCCACACATTCCACACAGTATAATGCCCCTATAGTGCCTCCCTACACAGTATAATGCACCTATAGTGCCTCCCTACACAGTATAATGCTGCCATAGTGCCACCACACAGTATATAATGCCCCTATAGTGCCTCCCCACACAGTATAATGCCCCCAAAGAATAATGCCCTCCTCGTGGCGTCCACACAGAATAATGCCCCCATAGCGGCCCACACAGTATAATGCCCCATAGCTGCCCCCACACAGTATAATGCCCCTATAGTGCCTCTTCATGCAGTATAATGCCCCAATAGTAGCCCACTCACAGTATAATGCCCTATAGTGCCTCCCTACACAGTATAATGCCCATATAGTGCCTCCTGTATACAGTATAATGCCCTATAGTGGCCTCCACAAAGGATCATGCCCCCATAGTGGCCCCCACACAGAATAATGCCCCCATAGATGCCCCACACAATATAATGCCCCTATAATGGACCCCACATACTATAATGCCCCTATAGCTGCCTCCACACAGGATAATGCCCGTATAATGCCACTCATACAGTATAATGCTCGATAGCTGCCCCACACAGTATAATGCACTCATAGCTGCCCACCATATTCAGTACAATACTCCCACAGCCAGTATAATTCCCCCAAAGCCTGTATAATTCCCCCACACAGAAAAATTCACCCATAAGTGCCCCCCCCCGTTCCCATGACAAGTGGAGGTGATCCCTCTGCTTCTCCGTGCTGTGTGCAGTGTGTGGCTCAGCACAGACAGGCGCGATGACGGAACTACATCGTGTCTGTCTGCACTGAGCCGCTCATGCCCAACGTTACACAGTGAATGCTGGAGCAGGGACCTGACGACTCCGTGCTTCAGCATTGGATTCAACTGTATATACGTCCTGAAGACGCAGATACAGTTGAAACCAGAGCATGCCATCATTGGGGAGCCGGCCCTGGGCCCCACCATTTCAGTGGGCCTGGGGCCAGCGGCCCCCCTGCTAGCTACGCCTCTGCTATAGATGTTATTGTTCTGTAGGGACCTACCCATCAAAAAACATATGTCCGCACTGCACAACCCAGTCTTAAACTAATATTAGGCTATATTCACACTTTTGTTAGGGCCCATTTATTCGAGTTTCCATTGCCAGAATATTGTAGTCTACTATGCTGTTCTATCCTATAAAATGGAAACTTGACAGTACTGTTATAAGTCAGTAGGGATTTGTGAGGTTCTGTTAGAGTCGGTTACACAACAGATCCATCAAATCATCATGAAAGGTTAAAGAAAATTGTGCAGAAATTACGGTATCGGCACCAGGCATATAGAAAAGAATGATAACGAGAGAAGGTGTTTTTTTCTTTATTCAGTTGACGACGCGTTTCTTGCCGTACCGATCCCTTCATCAGGTCTGTTGTACATGTTTACATGTGCATAGTGCTAAGTTATATAATGAAAAAAGACCGGGAAACACCGGTATGAAGCTGTTGGTTTTTTGCATTCTGAAAATTGTACGGAAAGGGAGGAGGGAGGGGAAGAAAAGACATAAATTTTTTTCCTGTATGAACTAGTAGTTAAAAGTGACAATTTTCGTATCCAAATGTTTGAATGGAACGAAATTTTATAAAACTGTAAACATTTGAACAAACTACTAGTTCATACAGGAAAAAAATTTATGTATTTTCTTCCCCCTCCCTCCTCCGTTCCCGTACATTTTTCAAAGTGCGAAAAGCAACAGCTTTATACCGGTGTTTCCCGGTCTTTTTTCATTATATAACTGGGCACTATGCATGTGTAAACATGTACAACAGACCTGATGAAGGGGCTGGTACGGTCCAGAAACGCGTTGTCAACTGAATAAAGAAAAAAACTCCTTCTAAAGAAAAAATCATCTCTCATTATCATTCTTTTCTATATGCCTGGTGCTGATACCGTAATTACTGCACAATTTTCTTCAGCCCTTCATACCAATTTGATTCCTGCAAGGAGGATTCGTCCTCCCAGGGGACGTAGTGGGTGGCAGCCCGCTTACTCACAGAACAACACAGATTTCGGAGGATCGCCGTCTCCCGTTACTTTCATCAAATCTGTCATGGCTTCTGTAATAATGGAAGCAATGACTAATACTGGTTCAGTCTGTATATCTGAACTTGCCTCCTACAAATTTGGACACTTTACTATACATACTGTAAGCCTGCATGAGGCATAGTTATGGGGCATGGGAACGTCTCTCAAACGTTGCATAGTGGTAATATATACATATATGAATTAAATAAAATGAAGATATTTATATGGTTACCGCTGTATTTTGGCTGTGCAGTTGCATCAAGAACGTGCCATCCGCTGTATTCTTTACAGAGATCTCTTCTTTGCATCCAGCATTCATTCCATACATGGAAATGCCTGAAAGATGACTTTACATAATAAGCTAACACAGGCAATCTGACCATCTACCATACTTAATGAAGTGACATCAGTCATTTGCAAAAAGAGCACCAGTTGAGGGGATATTGGAGACGGGTGTCGCTACTGCTCTACCAGCCCAGGGCCTGATTATAGGCTGGGCAAAAGGGTTAAATACCCCAGAGCCTCCACCATAATCCTCAGGATGATTAACAACAGGGTTTAACCTCAGTCTCTAATACTTGGCTGGGACTTGAGCACCATTACCTGGGCATTGCATAGCCTTGTTACTTATGCAGTGTATGGTGGTATTATTGGGGCATGGTATTGTGAATAGATTATTCTTTAAAAAAAAACCTGTAATTACAGTCAACAAATGGACCTTTGACTTGTTATCCCATGAATATTTGACTATGATGTCGTTTCATCATCCATTACCATGTGTTTGAATGCAGGGGAATATTAAGAGAGTAAACACAAAAATGAACAGCTTATTTGTATGACAAAGAAGGAGAATGTGAAACACATAAGTAAATGTCATTACGTATGAAAATCATTACCAGATACTATCATTCCTTGATCTATGAATCCGGGCTCCATTCTTATCATAATATATATCTTTCTTCAGGGTTCGGGCTGTATCACAGGCTGAGTTATAGTTGGTGACAACCCGCGTTGGAATCCCCAGACAGCGTAACACTGAAAAAACCCAGAATTTACATTTGCAATGTTATCAATACAACTTAACAGGCTAAACAACAAACACAATGCACATTGCTCATCACATTATGAAATAATGGCTATAGGATATGATTTACTACTTAAGATAGGCTATTAATGTATGATCGGTGGGGGTCACACCCTTTGGGACCCACACTGATCAACAGAGCAAAGAGGCAGTGACACTACCGGGAGTATAGCATCTCCTTCACTGCAGTACTTGACACAGTGACCTCCATACATGTGTGGCTGTGTGTTGTACTGCAGCTCAGACCATATGTAGCTGTCAGGTACTGCAGTGAAGAGGCCATGGTGCTCCAGCGAGTGTCGCTGCCTTTTTGCCCTGCTGATCTGTGAGGGGCCTGGGGATGGAACCCCCACCGATCATACATTGATTGCTTATCCTAAACACATGGGTATATTACAGGAAACGTTTTGATGCTTTTTGTTTACATCTAAATGTAACTTTCTGGCATCATCAATAAGCCTAACAAAAAATTAGTTCAGATTCTTTTTTGTTACATGAAGTTTTCACTTATGGTGACATGATTTGTGAAGGAGTTTAAAACCTTACCTGTACAGAGTACAGCTGCAAACACCCAGTGATGTCCATAAGCTGACTGAGTTTTATCTCGGAGCCAGAGACGTAGAATAGGAACACTGCTCACCAATGTATAAGATGGTCTTCCATTCTCACACATAAAATTCACTCTGTCTGTCTCATCCCACCTGCCAATCTGTACATAAAATGGAGACACATATAAATTGAGGTACACTGAGGAAAAGGTGCAAGTTCTAATAAGTAATTTTTTCTTACCATGTCACCAATCTCTTGGGTGATGTAAATTGGGTCATTTCTCTTCACATAGTGCTTTTCTGGCTTCTCCTGATAACGTGGGCTCATATTGAGAAACTTAAGACACATATCGGGAATGTCTTCTTCAAACTGTAGAATAAAGTGGGCACGTCCATCTCATCATTACAGCTATGATCACTGATATCTTGTATGACCAGCTGAGAGTGATATAATTGTTTTGCTAGTATTGAGGTACTCTTATACAGCCCGACGTGGGTCGTGTAAACTAGCACCGTTCAACGGAACAGCTCGTTGATAGGCGCTCGTTTGCTTCTATCACAAGGAGCTATGTATGGGGACGAGGGCTCATTACTCTGATCGTTCATCCCCATGCATTTCTATCAAGTCAGCAGCACGTCTCCCTGTTTACACAGGGCGATGTGCTGCAGACTATGATATTTTCTGCATGCAAAATGATACTATTAGCCAATGATATTGAGCATTTGTTTGTTCATTGGCTGTTCGTTTCCCTGTTTACACGGCAATGATCGGAAATGGGCGTACTGTGAACTCTTATGTGCCCAATAATTGGCTCATGTAAAAGGGCCCTTAATCCCCAGCTAAATACTAGAAATTCAGTTTTGAATGGAGACTGGACCGCTGAACCTCCTTCAAATGTCAGAACCACCTTAAAGAGGCTCTGTCACCAGATTTTGCAACCCCTATCTGCTATTGCAGCAGATAGGCGCTGCAATGTAGATTACAGTAACGTTTTTATTTTAAAAAAACGAGCATTTTTGGCCAAGTTATGACCATTTTTGTAGTTATGCAAATGAGGCTTGCAAAAGTCCAAGTGGGTGTGTTTAAAAGTCCAAGTCCAAGTGGGTGTGTATTATGTGCGTACATCGGGGCGTTTTTAATACTTTCACTAGCTGGGCGCTCTGATGAGAAGTAACATCCTCTTCTCTTCAGAACGCTCAGCTTGTGACAGTGCAGATCTGTGACGTCACTCACAGGTCCTGCATCGTGACGGCCACATCGGCACCAGAGGCTACAGTTGATTCTGCAGCAGCATCAGCGTTTGCAGGTAAGTCGATCTTACCTGCAAACGCTGATGCTGCTGCAGAATCAACTGTAGCCTCTGCTGCCGATGTGGCCGTCACGATGCAGGACCTGTGAGTGACGTCACAGATCTGCACTGTCACAAGCTGGGCGTTCTGAAGAGAAGAGGATGTTACTTCTCATCAGAGCGCCCAGCTAGTGAAAGTATTAAAAACGCCCCGATGTACGCACATAATACACACCCACTTGGACTTGTACTTTTAAACACACCCACTTGGACTTTTGCAAGCCTCATTTGCATAACTACAAAAATGGTCATAACTTGGCCAAAAATGCTCGTTTTTTTAAAATAAAAACGTTACTGTAATCTACATTGCAGCGCCTATCTGCTGCAATAGCAGATAGGGGTTGCAAAATCTGGTGACAGAGCCTCTTTAATCGTCTTCCTTTTTGATGTCCTCAATTCCAAAGTTTAATGAGGGATGAGCAAACCCAATTATACAATAAAATCAGGGGTTCCAGCATTAGTGGGGTCTTACCTAGTTTGTTATGATCCAGCTTAGACACCCCTGCCTATGCTGTCTATTTTGGGATTGCTAGTTAAACTTTACATGGGCACTTGGTAATAAAGACTGATATTGGAGATGGAAATCCAATTCATTACAAAATTGAGTCTATTTTTTTCTGGGGAATGACTTGATTATGATGTGCAGTTCTACACAGTAAAAAAAGAAAAAAAAAAAAAAGCAAAAACATTTCATAGGACACCTATGTGACTATCTAGTAACTCACTTTTGTTGACTTCTGATATAATTTTCGTACAACTTGTCTGCTATTCTGCAGCAGACTGTGTTTCTCATTGGAATACTCATGGGGTATACTAGCTCTCATTGAAGAGACCCAGTGGGCGTATCGAGACTTATTTAAAAAGTATGTAAAATAGCTCATATCATCCAAAACAAAGACTTCTCAAAAAGGAAGAGAGACCCATTTGGGAATACTGAGAATAATTGTAATTGAGCAAAGCAGAGACCTTAGTGTGCGAGCTACTTGGGAAACTTACTTGCCCAAAGTGCCAAGGATGAGGCTGAACAGAACTCTCAGTGCCCAGGTAGATGATGCTGTCCTCACTGAGAACAAACTCTTGCCTTTCTGTTTCATTATAGATGTACACCAGATCATCTGAAAAAGAGCCAGACAAGTACATCAAAAGCTATAACAGATTTTTATACAAAAAAATATGCATTTTAAAGGGATGTCCACTTTTTGAAACCTCTTTTTGTTGGAAGAAGCTCCCGAAAATAAGTGGTTAACAGGTGGTTCCGCTGTTGGGAACTTAAGGCCCAGTTCACACTGATTTTTTTGTACGTGGAAACGATGCCAAAAAAACGTCCGAAACCGCCTCCCATTGATTTCAATGGGAGGCGGAGGCGGTTTTATCCCAAGAGAGAAAAAAAAGCAACATGCTCTTTCTTCCCCGGTTCTGTCTCTGACCTCCCATTAAAATCATTGAGAGGCAGAGAAAGCGTTTTTCGTGGCCCTGTTTGATTGCAGCGCCCAATGCCAGCGTACATTTTTAATCTTTGGGGAACACAGTTTCACGAAGCATTCTATAGCACATTCTTAGTAAGGTACTATTTTACTATTGACCAATGTATCTCAATCCCACTCCTCTGTATTTAAGAGCATAGATGTACCTTCACACCATGGATTAAAGAGCAACATAAATTCCCCCAGGTCTTGAACTCTTCCATTGTTGATTTTGATGTAAATTGAGTAATATCCAATGATGGCATCAGCTGGTAAAGAGATTGATACTTTCCATGCGCCCTGGACGTAGTCAACAACTCTGGCACTCCATGTTTTTCTATCAGCAAGGCTGGTGATTTTGAAAGTATTCTTAGTCCCATTAACTTTAGAAGGATTTGGACCTAAAGAGACATCCATGCAAGAAAAAGTTAACAACATAGTCTGATTTCTTTTTTTTTTGGTGAAAAGTCTACTTAGAATAAAAGGGATATTGGATTGCTTGCCATGTAACACCTGTTTTGGTAATAAGAGTTAATTTTCCCAGATCCTCCTGGCTTAAAGTTTGGTCTTGGAACTTCAAACTGATGGTGAATTCCTGCCCCCGTCTGAGGAAAAGGCATGTCTCCTTACTCAGGGCAATGGTCCGATGATCACTATTGTTTTTAAACACTTGAAGGTCACATCTTACCGGCAGGTCTGATGAAAAACAAGATACAACATATACTTAAGACTGCTCAACAAGATATTATTAAGGAGCGGCTCACAGTCACACAACTTAGGAGCCGTAAAGACCAATCTGATCAGCAACCTCTCCCTCTCCCCTTTGTGTCTACACATATCCCGCAACTCAGGTTAGTGGTATGTCCCCTGATTTCTTTTAGGATTTTGGCACAAGGCCAGAGTGCCCAGTTCTGTGAATACCAAAAGTGGGTAGCCAGGGTAGGTTGTCCCTGAAACCACCCCCCCCCCTCTTCTCTACACCACTGGCTATATGCAATATTTCTATGGAGTGTCGAAGTTGACAATGAATTTAGTTATATGACTATGCATTTGTTGTCAGACTTCATTTTCTTTGGACAACCTAAAATGTCTCGACATATTCTAATGCATCTCAGTATTTATGATATTTTAGCTGCCTTTGCCCACCAAATCCAGCCTAAGAAAGGAAGTTCTTGATATCACTGTATAGATCTTTAGTCAGACCTTGTCTGGAATATTGTGCATAATCCTAAGGATCTCACCTACAAAATATATACTACAAAATATATATTCATAAGATATATATTTAAAGATGATGCAAGGTTTGGATCATAAAATCTAGGAAAGACTAGAGGAGCTTAATATGTATAGCCTCAAGGAAAAAAATGAGAGGGGGACTTGTTTCTAAGGCTATGTTCACACGCTTAACAAAAAACATCTGAAAATATGGAGCTGTTTTCAAGGGAAAACAGCTCCTGATTTTCAGACGTTTTTTAAGCAACACGCGATTTTCGCAGCATTTGTTACGGTCGTTTTTTGGAGCTGTTTTTCTATAGAGTCCATGAAAAACGACTCGAAAAACGGCTCAAGAAGGGACATGCACTTCTTTTTCGCGGCCGTTTTTTAAAGAACGGCCGCGTAAAAAAACGGCCCATCGGAAGAGAATGCCGTCTTTCCCAATGAAATCAATGGGCAGATGTTTGTAGGAGTTCTGCGTCCAATTTTTTGGCTGTTTACGGCCCGAAAAATGTCCGAAAATAAGCCGTGTGAACATCCCCTCACCTCTAAATATTTTAAATGATTAAATAAGATTCTGGTGAGTGCTTTCCTAGAAATGAATGAACTTAAAGGGGTTGTCCTCTTTGTCTAATTTTCTGGGAGAGCCACCTCAAAGTAAAAGTATTATTCATTTCTCATTGAAGTCAATGGCCTGTAATGCATGGATATACTGGGCCCTCCAGAGTAAGAAAAGCTCTTTGTAGCTGCTCTCCACTGGATCTAAACACAGGACCCCTCTATTAACTCAGAATAACCGAAGAGGATATTTGAAAATGTTTTTTTATTTTTTAATCATCCAACCCCTTTTAGAACAATGAGGCATAATCTACACAAAAAAAGGGTGGACTAGATGATTATTTTTGGCTCTTGCAATGAAATGTAAACTTTCCCCCCTTCCAGTATTACATGCGCCCATTTTGCTACATAATAACATCTCAAATTTGAAGTGACTTGAAAATCACTTAAAATTTGCTGCACTTTCTTTAAAATAAATTCTACTGATAGGATTTTTGAGCGTTTTTAAAAAGCAGTAGGTACTTCATTCTGTGTCTCATGGAATACTAGACCGGATATTATCTCCACCCCAGTTCTCCTTGCATAAATAGTTGCCTTCTTACCTTTCTTCATGTTTCCCATGGAGCCCAGGACTCAGCAGCACCTGCAGCCGGCAGATGCTTGTTTGTGTTCTGTTAATTCCTAGAGGTTAGAATATTTTCTTATCTGCTGCTCACACCACATTATCAGGAGGTACAGCAACCTTCTTGTCTTATGTGGTGACAGTTGTAGAGTTGTCTGGGTGGAGTTGTGCTCACAGCTGCGTCACTGGGGAATCTCTTGAAGACATGACATTAGAAAGTGGGAGTGTCTTTTTTCTCCCCATACATTGATATTTTGGAAAGTTTTTTTCTGACTGGCATAAGACCAACACCTTAGTTTTTCAAAAACTCTATGCAAATAATTCTAAAATAATATCCAAACAGTCAACATTGTAAAATCTTCCATTAAAAACAATAAATATATATATATATATATATATATATATATATATATATATATATATACACATATACATACATACACTCCACAACATTAAAACTGCAGCACCAAGAAGGGTAAGCCATAAGGTTATGCAAATTGAGGAAGTAGCAGGTGTCGCTAAGATCGTCAAATTGTCACATTTTCAAGCACCTAGCTCCAATATGCGCCATGTGGGAAGGGCATAAAAGCCAGATTGAAAGCAGCTTTTTACATAGTTACATAGTACGGCTGAAAAAAGACACATGTCCATCAAGTTCAACCAAGGGACAGGAAAAGGGAAGGAAAAAATTTCTACACATAGGAGCTAATACTTTTTTGTTCTAGGAAATTATCTAACCCTTTTTTAAAGCCATCTCCTGTCCCTGCTGTGACCAGCTCCTGCGGTAGGCTATTCCATAGATTCACAGTTCTCACAGTAAAGAAGGCTTGTCGCCTCTGCAGGTTGAACCTTTTTTTCTCCAGACGGAGGGAGTGCCCCCTTGTGTTTTGAGGGGGTTTTACATGGAACAGGATTTCACCATATTTTTTTGTATGTGCCATTAATTTTAGCCACATGAAACCTCAAAAATTGGATCAAACTGAGAGGGACAAAATCCTTAAACTGAGAGATCTTGGTTTATCATTCCGGCAGCTTGCTACACGCCTAGGCTGAGATGTCAGCATTGTTCATCGTTGCGTGTCCTAGAGGTCAGAAGAACAACAAGAAACAGGAATAACAGCAAGAGGTGCACAGAGGCGAACCTCAGCGCGGACAGATCGTCAAAACTGATTGGTGGAGGTCCCGGGAGTCGGACCCCAACCCATCAGCTATTTTTTTTTAAAATAATGTGGGGTCCCCCCCCATTTTTCATAACTAGCCAGATACAAAATAGCAGCAGCAGCCTAGCATTACCAGGGTGGGAAGGGCCACTGTTTTTGTCCTTTCCCAGCCTAATAATACCAGCCTGCGGCCGCGCCACTGCCCAACCATCACAACAGATGGTCGGGTACTGGAACGTACCCCGCTCTTCCTGGTACCCCTGGTGGCGGTGGGTATCGGGGTAATAATGGGGGTTAGTGTTAGCCTCTTCATGTCTAAAATAGATATTGGGATGCACTCCTCAGTCTATTGGCGTGGTGCTAGTAAGGTAGGGACGAAAATCCCACAATATTGGAAATATATAACCCCAGCACACACAGAGGTACGCAAAAGATCCAGATGCAAACAAATTTAAGTTTTATTGCAACAAAAGTTGGTAAAGTTGAGGTAGAAAGCGACTTGGTAAAGAAGTTTCGGCCGAACCTCGGCCTTTGTCACGGTCGCTGTAAGACGATATCACTGGTATGGGATGTCGACCGGATATTCCCTGTGTGAGACACACAGGGAATATCCGGCGGACATCCCATACCAGTGATATCGTCTTACAGCGACCGTGACAAAGGCCGAGGTTCGGCCGAAACGTCTTTACCAAGTTGCTTTCTACCTCAACTTTACCAACTTTTGTTGCAATAAAACTTAAATTTGTTTGCATCTGGATCTTTTGCGTACCTCTGTGTGTGCTGGGGTTATATATTTCCAGCCTCTTCATGTCTAACATTAAGCCTTGCCTTCGTAACAGATGTTGTCAATCACCCAGCGGCCATTACTAAGGTGGTAGTAATAACGTTTAGAAAAATACAGGAAAAATATTTTATTGAAATAAAAATCCCAAACACAACCCTCGTTATCCATTTTATTGAGAATAAAAAAAGCCGTCATTCGAAGTAGTCCTCGAATCCGACGTAGTCCAACAACTGAACCTGTAAAAAAACACAAACACACGAAAATAATTAGTAACACATAAAAAAGCAAAACAATTCTTATTATTACCTTTCTTGGGTCCAGCGCTGGAGCTGCAATGTCAGCAAGCTGAGCACTGTATCTAATCCTATCATGTGTGATACTGTCTGCTGAGCACTATATCTAATACTATCATGTGTCATACTGTCTGCTGAGCCACTGTATCTAATCCTATAATGTGTGATACTGTCTGCTGAGCCACTGTATCTAATCCTATCATGTGTGATACTGTCTGCTGAGCCACTGTATCTAATCCTATCTATAGCTATAGGGTCGTAGTGCTATAGGTATGCAGTCTCATATATATACACACACATATACATACACGCACACACATTTTTTTGGGGGGTATATGTATTGGGGCTATTTCCCCTGACATTTCAAGACCTTAGTGACGCCCCTGGCTGCTAGTGCTGCATCGTTGGGGCCCAAGAAGTATCTTTGCCCATGAGCCTTTAGCTACGCCGATTAATCAGCTGTTCTCAGTGGAAAACTTAGCAGTAATTGTTCAATTTCCCTGCAGCGCCACCACAGGGGAAATTAAGCATTACACAGTGATCATTCAAATCAATGCGTGGGCTTTGTAATGCAGTACAGGTTCAGGCCATCCAGATCGAGAGATGCTCTTTGTAAGCGCTCTGTACTCTGGCTAAGATATTAGAACAGTGAATAGGGGGACCTCCCTGTGTTAACTTAGAACTCCCCAATAAAATACGGTATATGAAAATAAGTTTTCTAAACTGTACAACCCCTTTAGACAAAAGGCTTGTCCTACGCTGGCAGTCAATAAACAAAGTGACTAAAGTGTCACAACCCAATGCACTGGGGTGAAACGCCAGTTACAAATGTTGACTGAAACTTTGTCAAGGTGTGATATCTACACTTCAAGTCAACGTACATTTTTGTGACATTCATACTAATTTAGAATATGTTTATTTAAATTGCCCAGGGCAGCATCAACTATGTATACCTCAGTTTTAGTCCCAGTATATTCTGCAGTCTTGCTGCAGATTATAGATCGGCGCTAGTCTGCTCTCTTCTAACGGAGTAATGATCGTTTAGAGATGTTCGGCTGACTAGCAAACATTTTTTTAGCCGCAAAAAAGATGCAATCAGCTGATAAGCGAGTGTTTGCTCGTTCATCGGCTGATCCTTGCCCTGTATACACAGGGCAATAATCATGAATGAGGCCCGTGTAAAAGTGCCTTTTCTCACTACTAAATTTACAAAAGTTTTATCCAATATCTGGAATACCCCATGCAGGACTGTCGATAATGGCTCTGGACTAATAGCTGCCTCATGCTTTTAACATGTGTTTATTATAGATAAGATACTGAGCAGTTACATGACATTTTAGAGCTGACAGAACATCTCCTGAAGGACATCTTTACTTCCTTCTAAACCCCTAATAAATCTAGAAAAAAATTGAAGGGGGCAGACTCTTTCCATAATTCATTTGTTTGTTCTCATCTTAGAAAAGTGCATGTGTGGCAATAGAAAGGCACAATATTTTCCACGATACAAACAATTTTCTAGGAAGAAATCATTTAGATTGTGAAAAATATTTGTTTGTACATGGCTTTTGACGAACATTCAAATTGCAATAAAAAACGTTTGTTATATTGGGGAAAATCTGCCATGGGCAGCTTAATATTTGATCTAATTGGAAACCTATGTAATATAAAATCTGTCTGATTGGAAAAAAAGATTACAAGATGAATCTAAGATCGTTTCGGAAACCATTGAACTTTTTTCCCTACAATCTGAAAAAGTGTTTTATGAATGCCTAAAGGGGGCCATACACATCAAATAACCGTTCTTTCTCTTGATTCTCCCATATACATGTACATGGGGCTCGGCTGACTTCTCTGGCAGTGGCTTATCTCCTTTGGAAACAATGGATCAGGATGTTAAAATCCAACATGCTCGATCATTCTTTTCCCAACATCTGTCGACGGGAGAGTGATAGGCAGCTCCCATACATATTAGATTGTCGACCGATTCCCCCATTAACGGTGGGTTTGAACGGGTAAATCTGTATAGGCATCATAACACTAAGCTAGCCTATGGTGGCCTAAGAAACAACGATGATCATAAATGATCAATCCATAAACGATGATCATTAATGATAATAATCCTTGTCTCTTGTTAACGCAATCATGGGCCAAAATATATTAGACTGAAATTTGTATTGGGTATGTCAACCGATATCCGCCCTCCAGTGATTTATCCAGTTCCAAATCATAGGTAATCGACCAATCTGGCCACTCCAGGTTCCAATCATCTTTAGAATTGGCTTTCCTGAACGCTTCCTTTATTTTCTCAGCTTTATCTATGTCTTACTTGACCTGCATAATGCCAAAAAGGTCTATATAATGGCAACAGGCTGGACCAACTACTTGGCACATGCCTCCTTGGGCAGCATTCAAAACATCAAACACATCTTCTGTAACATTGTCAAATCTGCCACTTTCTCTATATTATGACCATTCTTTCCTACTAATATTGTCAATAATCCAAACTTCTCCTACCACGGTACGTGTATTGGTCATAATTGTACTGCACTGTCACTTACTGTCCTAATGGGACCTTTACCCCTGCAGATATAACAGGTCTTGGGCAGCATCTTTCTCAAACCTAAAGACACCCAGGTAACATAGCCTTAGGGCTCTCACTGCTGCCATGTACTTCTTACTTATAAGTGACCAGTGACATTCACCTCATAACTCCACATAAAACACCTCAGATTGTAATTTGCAGTACAGCGGCATATTTACATACATTATAATTATAAACCTCAGACAATAGATCCTCAACTAATAAAATAATGCTATAATCAATCTCATGCTATCACCCCTCAGGTTTGGGTCCCATCAGTTCATTGCAAGTCTTGTACATCATCGTCCTCTTCTTCTTTTGTCTTCTGCTTTTCACTGACTGTTGCCCTTAGGGTAACCCACACAATTGCGGAGTCAGACTGTACGGTGGTGTCCAGTGGGGGATTTATAATTACCCACCTCCTGGTCACTTACTTATTAAAACACTTGGATGCTGCTGACGGATTCACTCAGGTTTTTGGTCTTTGCTTTACTTTGACCTGTCCTTTACTTTGACCTTTGCTGATGTCATCAGGACTTGGTTTGGTCCTTCTCATCTGTCAGACACCGTCTCTTTTAGTATACATCACCGGGCTGTACACAGCACCTCATGCTGTGAGCCTGGGGTGAGATCCCAGGTAGACAGAGTAGTGGAGTTTTATAGTGACTACCACAAAACCCTCTTTCCCGGCAAATTTGCTTGTCTGCACGGCTGCTTAGAATTGTGACACTGCCTTTAGTTCATGACAAGCACGTTCTATTGGCTCAGGCTGCGCCTCCCGCATCTCAGTGCTGGAGTTCATCATGTTAAAGTATTTTAGTTCAACTTTACTGGCCCTTGCTGGGGACCCCCATCCCTTATCAATTGTTAACATAATATTTATCTAGTGATAACATCATCTACATAATATACAAATTGTTCTAAGTACATACAATAGCAATGTCAGGCCCTTAAACTAAATCAAACAAACACCTTTATATAAGAAAACGTCTCGGTCCCATGGATAGGGCACCTAGAAGATGTGTAGCTACTGGTTACATTTTATTTGCACTTGGGGTTACACTTTTCAGCAGGATTTGTACCTTGTTTTGAGCAGATTACCTGTAACCGCTCCTACTCACAAAAATATACACAGATATCATATGTTTATCTGACAAGTGTCTCAAACCAATTTTTCTTACTCTGATTTGTATTGCATGGGAAGGCCTCTCAAGGTCTCTTCTCTTTGTGGGAGGCAGGTGTGCTGATAAGGTTGGCACAGGTCTGCCAGGACTGTTCTGTAGGCAAATCAATTGGCACTAACAGAATTTAGCAGCAACAGCTACCAATTAGATCGTACCAAATCGATCCTTGCAGTCTTGGGGCATATGTGAGGTCACATAACATCAATGCAAGTGCCATCAAGAGTACCTTGGGTGCTACCGGTTTACCTTCCTTTATCCGTCCACATTGTGTTAGAATCTGGTTTTCACGCCTTTCGCTCCCAGTTGGACATTTCCTGTGGTGAACAATCTTTTCATCACATAATCATTAATCTATCTTAATCAGATAATTCAGTTGAAGAAAAACATTAACAATGACATATTTATGTTGAACATTCACATTGAGCAGTAACTAAAAGTGATACATTCAAACTTCTTTATATATATACTGACCAGTTGTGACCAGTAGGAAATTGTTACATTAGCCATGACAAGTATAGGTTTTGCATAACCTCCAGCATTCTGAGATTAAAGGGTAACTAAACTTTCAGAAAACTTCTGACGTCATAGTAACATGTCAGAAGTTTTGATTAGTCGGGGTCCAAGCACTGAGAACCCCCACCGATTGCTAAAACGAAGTGGCAGAAGCGTTCGGGTGAGCGCTGAGCTGCTTGGTTTCTGATCGGATTTTCTCGGAAAGCAGATGTAACGGTGTACGGACTCAATAGAAAGTCTATGGGCCCATACACCAACTGCTCGGCTTTCCGAGAAAAGCTGATCAGAAACAAAGCAACTCAGCGCTCACCTGAGCACTTCTGACTCACTTTGACATGTCAGAAGTTTTCTGAAAGTTTAGTTACCCTTTAAAAGAAAAAAAAAAAGAAAGTGCAAATGCTATTTTGGTCGTTCATGTTCCATGAAATCATCCAGCTCCTGTCTTTCATTTGTTATTTATTATTTTATTTTTAGCCATTCCCATCCCCCTTAAAATGTTACCTAGGATCTTGTAATGATCTCAGGTGTTATACTGTGCGCATATATATATATATATATATATATATATATATATATATAGACACAGACACACACATGCACACACACACACACACACACACGCACACACAGATATTAGGGAGACTTAATGACACTACCAGGGGCGTAACTAGGAAAGACTGGGCCCCATAGCAAACTTTTGACTGGGCCCCCCCTGTCCCCATGGTGCCATACACAGCCCCCCCCTTGTAGATATTGCCCCCGGAAGATTTTGCTGCACAGCGCCCCTTGTAGATAGTGCTCCCCTGTAGATAGTGCCATACAGCCCCCTGTAGATTGTGCTATACAGCCCCCTGTAAATAGTGTCATGCCCACTTGTAGATAGCGCCCCACCTCCCCCTTGTAGATAGTGCCATACAGCCCCCCTTGTAGATAGTGCCATACAGCCCCCCTTGTAGATAGCGCCATACAGCGCCCCTGTAGATAGTGCCATACAGCCCCCCTCTTGAAGATAGCGCCATACAGCCTCCCTCCTGTAGATAGTGCCATATAGCCCCGCCTCCTGTACATAGCGCCATACAACCCTCCCCAAAAAAATGGCCTGTAGCCTAGTTAAAGGGGTTGTCCGACAAAACACATGTATCCCCTATCCACAAGATAGGGGATACATGTGTGATCGCTGGGGGTCCGACCGATGGGAACCCTAGAGATAAGGAGAAAGGGGATCTGAAAGTTCCCCAAAGTGTTCCATGAAAAGCATGGGACTTCCAGTGTCTGTGTCCGGAAGCTCCATAGAAATGAATGGAGCGCCGGCCAAGCATGCACACAAGCCCCCTGTAGATGATGCCACACAGACCCCCTGTAGATTATGCCACCCCCCTGTAGATGATTCCACATACAGCCCCCTGTAGATAGTGCGACACACCTCCCTGTAGATAGTGCCACATACTCCCCCTGTATATAGTGCCACATATTCCCCCTGTATATAGTGCCACATATTTCCCCTGTAGATAGAGCCATTGTGGCTCCCTCTATGAGCGGATTTCCTGGACAGGTGTTGGCAATACCCTGGCCAGGGATTCCGGCGCTCCAGGAGGAGCCCCTGACTTCATTGTCCATATATGGACAGTGACGTTGTCAGTGGCTCCCTCTATGAGCGGAATCTCAGGCCAGGCGTCAGCACTGCTCTGGCCAGTGAATCTGCTGCAGGAGGTGCCCCTGACATCACTGCCCTTCTATGGACAGTGAAGTCATGGGCTGCTCCTGGAGTGCCGGAATTCCTGGCCAAAGTTTTGCTGACGCCCTGGCTGGGAATTCCGCTCATAGAGAGAGTCCTGACTTCACTGTCCATATAAGGGCAATGACGTCAGTGTCACCTCCTGCATCGGAATCCCCGGCCAGGGCATCGGCAACGCTTTGGCCAGGGATTTTGCTCCTGGAGGAGTGAATAACAGAGCAGAAAGTGCATAGTTTCCTGCTCTGCCATAGTATTCATCCTGAGGATGCAGATACAATTGAATGTAGCAGTTGCTAGGACAAGTCCCGGGACAGTAATTTGCCTGGACAGTCCCGGCAAATTCGGGACAGTTGGCAAGTATACACATGTATCCCCTATCCGAAGGACGCAGATACCATTGAATGTGGCGTCACTACCGCTGTAGCCGCGGGCCCCATAGCAGCCGCTATGGCTGTTACAGCGATAGTTATGCCACTGAACACCACTAAGTACAATTGGTGATTATATCATAGCGATACAGGCTAGGAGAACGCATGTGGGTAGAGCCAGACCAAACTCCTCAGAGTTATTCCTGGTAAATGCAGGAAAATGCATACATGGACATAATTCAGCAACACGTTCTCATTCCAAGTGTTTTTATTTATTTATTTTTGTTTTATTTATCTAATTTAGGCTTCACTTCTAAAATTATAACACTCATGTAGCAAAAACGACAAAAGTAATACTGAACGCAGCCTATTTGAAACAAAATAGGAAAGTCCAAACATTTGTTCATGATCTCATCAGAATATATTTATATATAAAAAGTACCAGATAACAAATGATTCATTAGTGCTTCATTAAGTAACTGGTGCAATTTCTGAAATAAACCCTAGATGCAAATTTTGGCTCATGTGACATTTATATCAGTCAAAACATCCCTATCGGAGCAACCAGGGGTGATCAATAGGTCCTTTCATGCAGTTTTCATTGCCAACTTCACCAACCGAGTGATTGGTCAAACTTCCGTGTGCAAGTTAAATACCATCATCCTTCCTCCTTCCAGTTCACATTGGAGACATCAATTGTTGACTACAATGGTCCTGTAACCTTTGATGACTTGGAACTGGTTGCTGCTAAAGTTCACTTGAAGCTGTTTCAGGCCCTCTTTGTATGGAACCAGTTCAAACTCCAGGATTGATGTTTCTTTTGCCTTCATGGTGCCCACACTAAAATAAAAGAGGGTACGGCTTAGTTCTTATTCAGCGCTTACAATGTGCATAATAAATATAATCTACAAATATGGAATAATATGGACGTTCACCTACAATCATTTCAGATTGCTAATCTTTATTTAACAGCAGTTTCAGTGTTGTTCTTACTTCATATGGAAGCACACAGATTTTTTTCATGCAGATATATGCGAAATCCATGAAAAAAATATGGTGGCATGTTCCATTGAATGCCATATTACGGCCAACCAGTGTCAAATAGAGATCCTACATGTCTGTTTTACAGAACTGTATGGACTCGGTGCTGGCGTACAAGCTTTGCCATGTGCATAAGGGCTTATGTGGACTTCCACAATGATGGGAACACAAGGGTCTTCCTGGCTCGGTTTCCCTGGATCATGACATTCATTGCACCTGCAAATAGATGTCATGAACAGCTGGGTCATCTGCATAAAGATATACACCCACTGCTGGATGATACGGAATCTAGCAGAGGATATATTTATTCAGGAGATGGATCATGCTATACTGCAGCGGTTGCACAAATTTTTTAATAGGGTTGTCCAGGATTAGAAAAAGTTGGCTGCTTTCTTCCAGAAACAGCGACACACCTGTCCATAGACTGTGTCTGGTATTGTAATTCAGCTGCATTGAAGTGAATGGTAGAAAGGTTTGGCGTTGTTTTTGGAGGAAGGTAGCCATGTTTTTCTAATCCTGGACAATCCCTATAAATTAGAGGGCCAAATTGTCAGAATGTACTCTTTGCTCAGTTAAATTAGGTTTATCTACAGATGACAAACCTCTTTATGCAGCTCTATCGCAAATGCTACGGATGCTATTATTATCTCTATTTTCGAAATCTGTTCTTAAAACCAAATCACTGAAGATGGGGTCAAATTAACAGAATATCACAAAAAAAAGCCTTACTGATACAAAAGAAGGTTAAAAAGCGAGATACCAGCAGAATTCAGACAAGTCACAATGTTATATGGAGGGAGATCAGAGAGGTTCAAAATACCAATGAACACCCACTTCCCACCTATCATCCAGAAGGAAGGAAGGTGCCACGGTTTCGTGTAGAGTATTCGTCATGCCCATACGATTACATCTATGCTCCGAGACCATGTAGAACATAATGTGGCTGCCCCAACTACAGTGGGTTGCACATAAAGGCATAGCAGGTTGAGTGCAGTCCCTTAAGTGCATTCCGGACATCATTTCTGGAAAAGACAGGCAGGAGGAGCCCTCAAGATCTTAGTATTATATAACCCCAGATAAGTGAGTTTTGTTGTTTTTTTTACCTGTGGAAGATTATTATTATAGCAGTTGTATGAGATCAGAAAAAAATAATAATCTTTGTTTTTCACCAGAAACAGTGCTACTCTTGTCCATAGGCTGTGTCTGGTATTGTAATGGAGCACCATTGAATTGAATAGGACTGAACTGCAATACCAAACAACTGGGCCGTTTCTGGAGAAAACCAGATATCAGAGAACTCCTTTAACCTACACCACCTTTGCTAGAGATTTTAAATCTGTATTTCTAGGATACAATTCTCAGTATTTAACTTTATTGCTTTGGTCTTTGTTCACTTACAGTATTTTCATCTGACTCTTCAGAAGTCCACTGCCCTCAATCACCAGCAGGCAGTCGCTTACTTCCTCAGTGAGAGGATTGGAGAATGTGAGTTGTACTCTGCATGCTGTGTTTAATCTTGCAGATCCCATAGGCTGCAGAACATGAAAAAGAAAGTTCAGAGCAGATTTTGATTCAGAATAATTTTAGTCTACCCTGCAGCGACTTGCATGGGTCGCCAAGTACAATAGCCTATCCATCCTCCCTACACAAGCATTGTATCCACTAACAAACAATGACTCCCTTTATTTATACATGAGCACATATCCAGTAGTGAAGGGTAGACATGTTAAAGGGGTTTTCCAGGGACAAATATTTTTTTCAGGCCGGGCAGCACACGAGCACTGTGGAGTTTTATTATTGAGAGGCAAATAGGGCGAGCATTGAGGCGTAATCAAAGAATTCAACAGGGCGGGCATTGAGGAGACTGTGGTCCAATAGGATGTCTCAAACCCAGTATACGTCAGAAGTCCCGGGTTTGAGGCATCCTATTGGTCCACAGCCTCCTCAATGTCCGCTCCGTTGATTCTTTGCTTGTACTTCAATAGCGGCATCATTTTATATCTAGTTATGATGGGGTACATATATTTAGGGATGATGGGGTACATATATTTAGGGATGATGGGGATTACATTAGATATCTGAGGTGCCATCACAGGATTCTGTGACCGCACCTCAGATAAAGCAGGTGGGTGGGTAAAACTAAAGGGGAAGGTAAAACTAGTGTGGAGGGCCAATAGACACAGAGGAGGTTGAAAAATTAGTAAAGAACAGCCCTGTGTCGTTACGTAGGTCAGTGAGATATCGACACAGGGCTGTGTGTAAACTAACTCTTGTACACGAGACTGTGTCAAGAGAATTTTTTTTTAAATTAGAACTATCAGAGGTAGGGAGAACAGGAAGGAAAGTGTTCAGATTTAATACAGACTATATATTAGGAACTTTATTAAATAGTTACATAGAATATTAGTTCAAAAATGTTGTGACCCTGGAAAACCCCTTTAATGATATGCAAAGGATAAAAAAATGGAAACAAAATATTCCAAAAGTCTTAATTTATTCAGTATCGAGTATGAGCGCCACGTGCAGAAATGTACGCAGTTACATGCCTTTGCATGCGATCAATGAGGTCATTAATGGTTGTCTGAGGAATGTTATGCCACGCTGAATGCACTTGGGCATGCTAATCATCAAGATTGGCTGCTGGCAGCTCCCTTTGAAATTGCCGATTAATTACGTCCCATATGTGCTCGATGGGAGACAAGTCCGGAGACGCTGCAGGCCATGGTAACATGTTTAGACCACTCAGGCTGCTCACTGTAGCACGAGCAACATGCGGCCTGGTGTTGTCCTGTTGAAAAACGGCTTCTGGGACACTTTGGGAAATGGCTGTACCACTGCTTCCACGACCAAATCAATGTAATGCCAAGCTGTTAGTGTACCTGAAATTAAGACTAGAGGGGTCCGGCTACTGTATATTATGCCACCCCATACTATAATCCCGGGAGTAGGACCGGTGTGAAGTTCCCTTTTGAAGACCTCTTCATGGTGTTGCCCACGTAGTATCCAGACCAATCCTCGGCTATCATTGCGTCCGAGCGGGACTCATCGCTGAAGAGGACAGACCTCCATTCCCTAGCCTTTGAGAGCGGTGGTGTGTTGTCAATGGAACTCCTGTAGCTGGACATGAAAACGCCTTCTGATGGTTGGTGTCGACACTGGTTGCCGCCCTAGGCTTGGGATGTGACATCCAATTTCACTTGCAGTACAGAATGGATCACTACACGCCATTCTTCCAATCAGATGATCCGTCCGTGCAGAGGTTTGCCCCCGCACATCTTTGGCTGTCATTTCCATTCGTTGTTGTTTTCCCAAGCTCCGGGACACACATCATTGAACAGTGCTGACATCTCTGCCGTGGCACGTAGTGATCTGCTGAAGTGATAAACCACAGTCTCTCAATTCAAGGATTCTGTCCCTCTTAGTTTGTAACAAGTGGCGATAGCTGGCACATCAACAAACAGGAGGCATCGCACATTAATCCTACATTGATTTTTGCGGTATCATGTGGCTAAAAAACTTTGCTTTCAATATGGCATTTATGCTCCTCCCACATGGCACATATTGGAGCTAGGTGATTGAAAATCCGATCATTTACAGATCTTAGTGACACCTGCTACTTCCCCAATTTGCATAACCTTACAGTTTATCCTACTTGGTGTTGCAATTTCTATGTGTGCACGTGTATACATATGTATATTTTATCTCTCACTTTATGTCTCTCTCCATATATATATATATATATATACACAGAAATATACCAAGTCCAGGAGCACCGGCAGCGTGTGGGTGCAAGCTCTGAGGGACAGACCAAGTCCCAGATACACAGAAGTCAAAAAATGAGCAGCAACTCCAATAGTAAGGGTGAAAAAAGTGGGTACTTTTATTGCCCGTGCAACGTTTCAGCTCCGTTCACTGGAGCCTTTCTCAAGCTTGAGAAAGGCTCCAGTGAACGGAGCTGAAACGTTGCACGGGCAATAAAAGTACCCACTTTTTTCACCCTTACTATTGGAGTTGCTGCTCATTTTTTGACTTATATATATATATATATATATATAGTATATATGTTCTTATTTGGAATAAAAAAACAACTATATATATATTTCTATCTATATATATATGCATATAAGGGCGAATTTACACGAGCGTGTGCGTTTTGCGCACGCAAAAAACGCAGCGTTTTGTGTGTGCAAAAGTCACTTTACAGCTCCGTGTGGCATCACATAGGATGCGCGGCTGCATGCTTTTCGTGCAGCCGCCATCATTATGACACTCTGTTTGGATTTTTGCAAACATACTTTTGACTGCTGTTGCGTGAATCACGCGCGTCCCACGGAAGTGCTTCCATGTGGTGCGCGTGATTTTCACTCGCCCATTGACTTCAATGTGTGCGTGATGCGCGAAAAACGCAGAAATATAGGACCTGTAATGAGTTTTACGCTGCGGACTCACGCTGCGTAAAAATCACGGACTGTCCGCACAGCCCCATAGACTAATATAGGTCCGTGGGAGGCAGTGAAAATCACGCGTGTTGCAAGGACGTATATCGCGTTCGTGTAAATTCCCCCTAATAAAAAATTTCTGCACAATATATGTTTCGCTTTATTACCACTAGAGCATACAATGACATTTCTGCAATCCAGCATCCAAAAATCCAGAAACAGGCCATTTGTTTATAGCTAAATATCTTCTTCTATGTATATGTACTTATTTAAAAAAGAAAATTATATAAATATGTATATATTTTATTTTTTCTACTACCGGTACTTAAATATACAATGACATCTCTGTAATCCAGCGCCTGAAAATCCAGAAATAGCACAAATGCACAAAACTCAAAGTTTATATGGAATTTCAGAATACTAATAGAACCAGGTTCTCTACCCTTTTAAGTTCAGTTAGGATACTCTACTATGACAATTCAATTATCTAGAATATCTGATCGGATTAAAGGAATATTACTGTATTAATAATAACATCATCAGCAATTTCCTACAATAAAGCTGAAATCATATTTGCAGTTTTAGTAGCCAAAGCCAGGAGTGGATTGTCATGGGGTTTGTTAGGTTAATACACGATCAACAGAGCCAGTGACGACAGGGCAACTCCAAAAGGATTTATTGCATCTAATGCTGACAGACCAGGTTTCCCTCCACGCAGTGATAGCAAACAGTCCACAAAATCAGGTAATCACCGGAAACTCCTCAGAGTGCTGGCCTCATCTTCAGCTCTCCTGAAGGTCTAAATCTAGAACCTCTCATCTTCCCCAGGTCAAGCCCTTATATATCCCAGGGGTGGGGGGGGGGGGGGGGGGGAATCTTAGCAGTTTCTAGTTAACATGATTTGTTGTAATATTGACTTTAGTTTGTATTTCTACTCAGAGCGGATTGGGAGTGAGAGGCCCTGGAAAAAAATCAAAACGTGGCCCCATGTTGTGGTTGGGGCCAGCACAAGTAGGCGGAGTCAGCAAACCATTAGCTGTAATGCAGCCTTATTATTATTGTCAGCATTGGGCTGTGTTCACATCTGTATTGGACGCTCTTAGGCGGCTTTCACACTACAGTATTGAGGACACTTTATGTCCTTTCGCCTCTGACTCATCTGATTGTGCATAGGCTGGAGACACTACCTGTTTCACCTGATTAAATAATGCATTCCCCTCTGCTGAGGGTTCACAATAAACCACACAAATGTGCACCATCACATGGACACAAAAGGATGGAAAAGTATAAAGGAAAGACTAAAGCCTGTTCACACGTCACGGATGCAACTGTGGTACTACAAAAAGTCTGTGTATAGCCATAAATGGTTGAGAAAACGACACGTACAGTTGTATACACATGTGCAGAAATGGCCAAAAGTATACTAATGATTACCATGTCACTATAGATATGATAATATAATGGCTTACATTTATCATGATCTGCGGCATTGCTAAGTTGATGTCCTTTTGTACTAGAACTTTTTCCCAGGTTATATTCTGTTCCCCCACAGCAGTCACTTTTATCAGGTTGTTATCTTCAAGGTACTTTCCATACTGTGAATATGGAATTTGCAACAACATCCATTTCTCTGCAAATAGTACATGCCAAGTCGTTAATTGTAGTTCAGACATACAGAAAATCATGAATGAAATTGTAAAGCAACTTTCAGTAGTTCTTAGGGAATTTGTGCCCGATTTTGAGAAAAGTTTTTGCATCCTCTTCCCGCAGAAGCTTGGTGAGATGGGACACTCATCGCCAATTACCCTTCCTGTATTTTTAATTGGAACTGTTTTTGCACTCATAGACAGGACTAGGTTAGACTGTCGCAGTATCGAAGGATTCAGAAACATATCTCAAGCTTATAGTGTTGTAGGTGCTTGGGGTACAATGTACAATTCCCTTTGTACACATGTGAAGAAATGGTGGCAGTCACACAGGAATAAAATTTGACAGGAACCCACTTTTGCCAATCTGCTTTCTTGTAATATATAAGTGAGGTAAGGGAAGGAGTCGGGAGAGGAGCTGCAGGAGCCGGAGAACTGCACATTAGTAGAGAGGATGGGGTGGAGGGAAATGAGTAGTGGGAATTATAAATAAATTAAATAGGGAATGGTGGGGAAAGGGGCAACTAAATGAATGATTCTCTGTGTGACAGCTAGCATTTAAAACTTTGGATATTCAGGGCCGCAAAGGAGCTTGTCCAGACCCTGTCTGCCCCTTAAGCGCTTAAGGACACTGCCAAATTTGGCCTTGAGGACAGAATCATTCTTTTTAGCTGATGTTGTCCAGTCAATCGATTGAGTAAATCCTTGAAATATTAAAGATCCTTTAAGTAGTGCAGGTTTAGTAAGGTGCGAGATCCTTTTTATGGACACTGACCTTGGCTTCAATGTGCCTAATATGTAGTATAAATAGGTATATAAAAGCCCTATAGATTAATAAATTCAGTGGGTTTTCAGCTCAATCAACAGCATTATATTACCTTCTTTCGGGCCGAGGTCAATGTATTTAGAGTTCTTCCAGAACTGGACACCTGGTTTCCCTCTATGCTTCAAGGATTGTGCACTAAAGCTTAGCTTCAATGTCTTGGCAACCGAGAGCAAATTCACAGACAATAAAGCCAAATTGATGGTTTGTCCAAGCTGTGGAGACTCAGTCAACTTAAACTTCAGCAGTAATTTAGCTTCGGTCAGTGGGCGGTTTGGTTTTTCATGATCTGGAACTGATCCATGTTCAGGTGACACACCATTAGAAGAAAATCCATTGCTGATGTTACTGTGTGGAGCACCATATGAAGATAACATATTTGTTCCCCCTAAGCTTTGCAAAGCTTTCTGGAAAGCCTTCCTTTCTTCAATCGTTCCTTATTAATATAGTACAAGAAAACACATTTAATAGAAGTTAAATGCAGACAATAAAATATGGCATTTTCTTATATACCCTGATCTCTACTGTGGTTATATACAACGAATAACTCTATGGTTAATGCCGTGGTCCATTGGTCTTGGGGTTATGGCCACCAGGATAATCATACTTTATTCTTGTCAAGCTAGGGTGGGGTATACATGAAGCCTACTGTCACTTTACCTAAGGACCCACATACATATGGAGCCAGCCCTGGTCCAGTGTAACAATAAGAAATTACAGAATACCAAGAATGATGTCAAAAATCTCCAGCAATCCTGCTTTCCAAATAGATAAATACTATCGAAATATAGATGTAATCAGACAAATGATGGATCCTGGTAAAACCTTGTGTAAAATACTTCCTTCGATCTTCAGTCTTAAATTTTGCAATCTGGCGAGTTCTATTGGATTATATACTACTACCCATTGAATGGGTTGAAACCATTTTATTATTCAACATTATAAAGCATAGGGATATTAAAATATCCATGTGAATGAAGGAAGTTTTTTCATGAATATTGATTAAGTTAAAGATATACATTTTATTTATTGTTTTATATGTGCACCATACCTTCTTCATACTTATAGGTGTGGGTGATATCTTCACGTTCATCCGTCCCCACAGACTTTGTACTGATGCGATTTCCAATTAAACCTGGGTCACTGAAATGTTTTTCTTTCTTTGTGCCGTATATCGTCCATGTCACACAGTCAGCGTTCACCATGGAAAACACAAACAGGCTATCATAGTTGAGATGGATCTCTCCTTCTTTGATGGCTGTCACAGAGGCCGGGCCACAGCAATAGATTCCTATTGAAAGGCAAACACAGCAGTTAGCACAAAAGCCTTACTTATAAAGTTCATGACTTGAAGGTAGAAATGATCAGCCTTCTACCATTGCTTGTTTCTTGGGGGGTTGGATCTAGGACTTGCCATCCTCCATAGCCTTGCGGTAGGTCTCTTCTTGCCATCCAGCATTCACACCACACATGAAAATTCCTAGTGGATAAGAATATAATGGAGTAACATTTTCACATAAGTTTAATGCTTTCCAATGATGAAACACTCTACCCTATGTATACAAGGTTGAGCAGCACTGGAGTTCAGATTAACAACCTGGATTGTGGCACGCCCTTAAAAGTGGAAAAGCCCTTTCTTCACATCATAGACACATAAAAAAACGATAGAATGGCACCATGCCAATATATATATATTATGTGATCTATTAGACTAAGAAAATTTTTTGATTTCCAGACCCTGTCATTTCAGAATGTAGCAGTGTATAAAATCTATATATTTTTTCCTTTAAGGGTATGTTCACACGGTCTATTTCGGGCCGTTTTTCGGGCCGTAAATGCCCGAAAAACGGCCGAAAAATCGGAAGCAGAACATCTCCACACATCTGCCCATTGATTTCAATGGGAAAACGGCGTTCTTTTTCAATAGGCCGTTTATTTGAAAAACGGTCACGTAAAAAAACGGCAGTGAAAAAGAAGTGCAGGTCACTTCTTGGGACGTTTTTGGAGCCGTTTTTCATTGACTTTATAGAAAACAGCTCCAAAATCGGCAGTTTTAACGGTTTAACTTTTATTAGAATTCACTTTAAAAACAACCACTATCATTCTAAAAATAGAGAATTCTCAATTTCACTCGTGATTAAAAAGTGCATATGTTGTCCTTAATGACTTGTGTACCAAGCTAGTCTTTTTTTTTCCTTCTAAATCTTAATATGATATAATATATACAATTTTTAAAAAGGCACTGTCTGGGTAGAGCTAAACGTCTCTCCCATACATAAAAGGTTAAGCGAGCGGGGTTGGTTCCCAACTGCCCGATATTCCAACAGTTCTTCGAGAACTCATGTTACACATGAATATTCTGACAAATGGGATGCCTCTACACCTTCTAGACATCTGTAAAGATACCAAAAGTGTATACAATAATTATAATGTAAAGCTGTTACATGTATAATTATCCCTATTTACACCATGTATCTTAAAGCCCTTTTACACTGGCCGACACTCGGCCGGTGCAGCGAGTACCCGAGTACCGATCAGACATCGTTGATAAGCGCTAGTTTGCTCCTGTCACACGGAGCTATGGATGGGGACGAGCGCTCGTTACTCCGATCGCTCGTCCCCATACATTATTATCATGTCGGTAGCGAGTCTCCCAGTTTACACAGGAAGATGTGCTGCCGACAACGATAATCTTTTACTTTTTTAAAACGATAAGACCAGCAGATGATCGAACGTTTGCTCGTTCATCTGCTGATCATTCCCCTGTTTACACAGGGAAATTATCGTCAACGAGCGTTATATTAACGCTCATCTACCGTATAATCGTCCTGTCCACAGTCCATTCTTATCTTCTGGAGGCTAAGCTCGCATTTCTCAGCATGCCCTACTTTATCAGTGCCTGTACAGAGCTTTCTGTGGAAAATACTGTATCATTCTGGGAGAGTGCAGTCTTTAAAGGAAAGGTGTCATGCATTGTTTTTTATTCATTTGTGTGTTTTTACTTAATAAAATTTTATATGTACTTTATTTTTACACATAAAAGTTTTTTTTGTTTATTAACATTTTTTTAAATTCACTGGGGGCTGCCAGGTTTTATTTAATCTGTTTATGTGTCTCTTAGCGACACATACACAGATTGAATATGGCAGCTACAGGGCATAGGACATAAGGAATGGGACCCGTTCATTACATCCTGTGCTTCTGCCGTCTCGCTCTGTACTGCGCATGCGCAGTTCAGAGCGACCCAGCATAGAATCTGGTTTGTAGGGAGAAAGCCGGCGCCATTTTGGAGAAGGCCGTCTACAGGTAAGGTGTATGTGTGTGTGTGTGAGTGTGTGTGTGTGCGCAGGGGGGTTTGTGTCTGTGGGGGTCTGTGTGCTGCGCGGTTGAATGTTTGGGGGGTTTGTGTGTGTGTGTGTGTGTGTGTGAGGGGGAAGGTCGAAGGAGCAGCGGTGCTCGCCGCTGTTCCTTCAAAACAGCTGATTGGAGTCTATGAAGAATCATCCTTCATAGACGCTTATCCTTTACAGCCACTTATCAGTTGTTTTGAAGGATCAGCGTCGAGCACTGCTGCTCCGTCGAGCACCCCCCCACACACAAACTCCCCAAAGGTGTGTGCGTGTGTGGTTTTGTGTGTGGGGGTCCGTGTGTGGCGCGTTTGCATGTTTGGGGGGATAGTGTATGTGTGGAAGGCGCTCGACGGAGCGGTGGTGCTCTTCGTTGCTCAATGGAGCAGCAATGCATGCCGCTATTCCTTCAAAACAGCTGATTGGCGGCGGTTTTGAAGGATCAGCAGCGAGCACCGCTGCTCCGCTTTTCCTTGCTTCTTCTATGAACCGCCGTGTAACTACATGGTGATTCACAGTAGAAGCAAGGAATGAAGAAGCAGCGGCATATTACTAACTTTTATTTTTTTTGTTTTGCAGGTTCCACTGGACCGTTTGGGCTACGTTGCAGATTCGTTGGACTACTTTGATGATCTACTTTTTTTTTTCTTTTAAATAAAATAGTGAAAGAGTGTTGTGTTTTTTTACGCGCCTTTCAATGGGCTTTTTACAGATTTTGTGCATGCTTTTTGCACCTTTTTTGTAGCGTAATTAGGAGTCCCATTGACTATGCTTTACGTGCCAAAGGATTGACTAGACACTAATTTTTTTTCGCAATGCGTTTAAAAAAAATGCTTGCTTAAAAAATCGTGTTGTATGTACCAACGGCGCACTTTACCATTGATGTAAATGGGAAGCTTAATCAAGCGTTTGACGAGTTTTTCGGCACGTAAAATGCGTCAAAAACCGAGTCAACTACACGCCATGTGACCCTGTCAACTGAAAAGTAATTCACCACAGGGTCTTCCATCTTGACTTTCATCATTCTTAGCCTTTTGGTGTTACCTGTAGCTTCTGCCAAAAACACTCCCAAAATGGGAGCCCGACAATGCTTAGCAATTTGAAGACACCTTTTTCTGGCTTGTAGCCAAAAATAGGGATGGGGTGAGTCTCCCTCCCACATTTACAGCAGCTGTAGGTCAGGCTTCTTTGCCTGATTCACCTTGCTGTAATTCTGGGAAGTGCTCCCTCTGGTGGCCAACATAAGAAAACATGTCAAATTATTATTTCATTTTTAATACTTTCCACCTTGTGGAAGAAAAAAAAAATAATACAGCAAAAGAAAAAAATCTTAAAAAATAAAAATAAGTAACTTACTTAAAAATGTTTTTTTATTTGGCGACACAAGTTGCAGTAGCTAAAAACTATATGGATTTCCACAGTTCCCTACAATCTGACAAAAGTAAATAATTTGTATGAAGTCCTTTCATAACATGCAGACAGTTGGCACATACTTTCTATGTACACTTAATTTTCACTTTATTAGTGACACTTGCCCTTTCACAATTGGAGCTTCCCTGTATGGAAATTAGACACATGACCCCGAATTGCAGCATAAAATCAAGTGAGCAAGTTCTCCATGGATCAGTTTCAGTGTGAACCCCGTTAGAATGGGAAAATAGAGTGATATGAGCGGTTTCGAACGAGGCATGGTCATTGGTGGTAGACCAGCCGGGGCCAGTATTTCAAAATCTGAGGGGTTTTCTCGTACAACGGTGTTGAAAACATACCAAGAATGGTGTGATCGAGGAAAAACAATCATCGCAAGACGATCCTGTAGAGTACAATAACTCGTAGACGAAAAGGGGTCAGAGGTGGATGTCGGTAACGGCGAAAAACTATCCTGTCCACATATCCCAATATTCCTGCAGTACTATTTAAAAACCTAGTGGAATCTACGCCACGACGAATTGCTGTGCGCGCTACTAGATGGGTGTTTCTAATAAAGTGGCCATTCAGTGTATGTGGCCAATGGTCTAAAAGGTACAATTAATTTAAATATTTTATCTTGTATGATATGTTGATTGATTTTGTGCCTTACCAGATGCTGTCATTGCTTTCTTTAGAAAGTTTCTTTCCAGTTGTGTCATAGAACTCGTCAATCATCAGATTGTTATTAGTGTCGTGAGCAGAATCAAAGTTTGTGACAACACGTGTCGGGATTCCTAAACTTCTCATCACTGAAGAAAAAGAGGCAAAACTGAATTATTTGATTTACTGATTTACATGAAGGCTATTTTCATCCAGGTATCTGTTTTCAACTGCGCAGAATATGAGAAAAAACTCTTTTGTCAAGGTAAAGGATGTTCTAGAAACAAAGTGGTAAATGGCTGTCAGGTAAACCAACTGCTGCTTTATGTTAGTGAGGCATCGGCAGCAGTTGTTATCAAATTGTCACCCCCCCCCCCAAACTCAGTCAGCGCTCTGCAGCTATTGGTTATAATTACAGAGCAATGATGTCACTACTCTTCGCCCAATATGCGAGTGGGTGCTAAAGTGGTTGGGCAGCAGTGATGACCATTCTCTGCACTGATTGAGGGGGTGTAGATTTTACAGCAATAGCTGTATTCTTGGCAATTATGGAACTTTATACATTAAAAATTCATAGAAAATTAGCATTTAATGGCAGATAAAAAAAAGAAAAGGAGGGCAAAGGTAAGCTAATATACCCTGTCCATTGTATAAAATACAAATGTTAGCTCAATGTTTTACTTTCTCCACAATTTATGAAGAATTGTTGTTAAATGCTACATTTTATGAGTGATAGATTTCCATCACTCAATATTAGCCATTACTTGGTCTTTTTATTAAGACGTGCGGAGGGAACCGGTAAGGGATGCAGTAGGTTTCTCGCTGTACTCACATCTATGAGAATTAGTTGCATTGGTTAAAAAATATGTTGGAAAAGTTTTCAAACACTGGTCAATCTTAAGGAGATTTTGCAATGTGTTGTAAAATATTCTTGTTTGATATTGGGCAATTCATGGCTGGCTACAGGTGGTCGAATTATGGGTTGCATTGAGACAAGTCCATACATACCACAGTAGCAGTCCATGCTGCTGCTATAGGGTCCAGGAAAAGAGTTTGCCATTGAGTGTGAAGAACCTATGAAGGACTTTCTTCCGCTTAGGCGCTGCAATGTTAGTAAATCAGGTGGGAGGAATCAGTATAAGAGGCATGGAAAGGGAATAGAGTGGGCAAACAAGCACTAAGCCATTCTATCCTGGTTGGCATTACCCAGAATCTTAAGGAGAGGGGGCATTATTTTCTTGTATGTTCTCCCCTATATTGAACCAAATATTGAATTGTGTATTGTCTAAAAGAAACATTTGCCTTTTACAAACCTAATTGTCATATAATAGTTCTATTTCATGTACGCCAATATCAAGATAACATCAATGTCTCATCATACAGTATTATCTGTTTACCTGTACACATGACAGCTGCAAAGACCCAGCACTGGCCATATTTAACAGGTTCACAATCCTTTTTATTCCATTGTCTTAAAATAGCAGTGCTCCCATTCCATGCAGATGGAGAGACTCCATTTTTATAATCTTCACTCCAATTTCCTTGTAAGACGCCATTATCATCATTAGAGTTAATCTATAATATGAATAATCAGGTGTTACAGAAAATTACAGTTGTAGTACTTTATTTTGGGGATGAGAGATGATACTCAACATCCCAAAATAGAATTAAAGGGTATCCCTATTTTTACCACAAATTAAGCATTGTGTTTGGTTTTGGGCACCAGCATACAAGCAAGGCATAGCATAGTAGGGGCAGCAGCAGTAGGCATGAGTAACCATAATAAAACATGGAATGTGTGGACTGTAGTATCCAGATAGTTTGGACAAGATGGTAGAGATCTGATCACTAGTCAGGGTCAGACTGACCTACCAGAGGATTCCTTGGTGGGCCCAAACTCTGAAACAATAATGAGGCTCTAATATTAAAAGGCCCTAAAGTTTCAGCAGAAGACAACCCCATTTGTTGCGGACTTTGAATCAAATCACTTGCCACTAGGGTCTACTTCTGATTTATTATTGATTCACAAATAAGCTTTTTGATGATGTGTCCCGCATCCATAATAAAAACAACAACGGCTATATTAAATTAAAAAGTTACATTCACATGTTCTGTATAGATGGAGGATGGGCCCTCAGAATAATTTCCTCCTGGTGGGCCCAAGGACCCCCATAAATCTATCATTTATACCCATGCCTGTAACTATAACAAGTGGGCATCCACTATGTCTGGAGGAAAGAAAGTTTCTTCATCATCATCATCATCATAGAATACGTACCTTTACTGTAAGAGCCCTGAGACTTTTTGTTAAAGCAACAACAGGAAGTGCCGCTATATCCAATGTCATTTTTGATTGTCCCTTTTGAATTCTTTTCTCAGTGACTGACAGTATAACTGGCACTTATTGATAGAACATGCTGACAAACACAAGCTATTTTCCAGTTCCTGGTTTACAGGCAAATTATCGCATCCTGGCTGGAGGTGATGTCTATTCACTCTCAAGACACTTCGGTAAAGTTACTGTGGGTGTATGTGACGCGAGATCACGCTGTGCTGTGAGTACAAATGGACATGAATGGAGAGAAGTGTATGACGCTCATTGGTCGCTGATTGGTCAGCGTCATACACTTCTCTTTACAACGCCCACTTGGTCAAAAGTTAAAAAACGCCCAGTTGGGCATTAAGAAACTAATTAGCATGAATATAAAATTGTTCATAACTTGCTCACAAATTATTGTTTTTCAAAATAAAAACCACTGTTGTTATCTACATTACAGCGCCTATCAGATTAGGTAGGAGATAGGGCATTTATAAACTGGAGACAGAGCCTCTTTAAGGTCCTATTACACAGCTGAACATGGGCCATGAAAACGAGCACCAATCAACGAGACAGCTTGTTGATCAGCACTCATTTGCTGCTTTCACAAGGAGCTATGATTGGTTATGTATGAGAACAAGCGATCGTTACTACGATAATTTGTCCCCATACATTTCCATCATGTCGACAGCGCATTTCGCTGTTTACACAGGGAGATGTGCTGCTGACAATATTTATTGCTGCATAAACAAGCTGATAAGACAATGAATGAGCGTTTTCTCGTTCATCAGTTGATTGTTGCCCTGTTTTCACATGAACACTCCTTTGCCCAATTATTGGCTGTGTAAAAAGGCCTTTAGGGAACCTGTCACCAGCATTTCACCTATTAAACCAGCAATACCTGGTGGAAGTGGGTGAAAAATAATTTTTATGTAATCTATAATTATCTTCTAAGGTTCTGCACCTTTAGGCCTAATTCACACGAGCGTTGCGCACCTCGGATGTGAAAAACGACAGGTTTTTACGGCCGAGGTGCATCCATGCTCGGCGCTGCGGGACACGATGTCTCGCATCCCCCATAGTTGAGAGTCTATGGAGGGATGCGTGATGCGTGAAAAGATAGGACATGTCCTATTTTCCCACGAACCCTTCACACGGTCTGTTGAAACAACGGCTGTGTGAACGGCCACATTGAATTACATAGGTCCGTGGGACGGCCGCTGTTTCAATGGTCGTACCACGGACGTTTAACACACTCGTGTGAATTAGGCCTTAGTATTCAGTTTTTTAGTGTTCCTGCACTGTATGCGAATGTGCATAAAAGAGTCATATATTCATTCCTCAAGCCTTTCTTAATTAACCCTGCCTCCTTACTTTTGATTGACAGCATTCAGGGTGGGACAGTTTTCGGCGGTGGGCGGCTGGAAGAAGAGGAGTGAACGAGACTGCCAGATTATTACTATAAAAGGCCCAAAATGTTTGCAGCATACAGCATAATGCACCCCATACAATATAATGCACCCATACAATATAATGCCCCCATACAGTATAATGCCCCCCCATAGCTGCCCCCACAGTATATTGCCCCCATAGCTGCCCCCACAGTATATTGGCACCCATAGCTGCCCCATACAGTATAAAGCCCCCCATACAGTATAATGCACCCCATATAATATAATGCCCCCATACAATATAATGCGCCATACAGTATAATGCCCCCCATAGCTGCCACATACAGTATAATGCCCCCCAGTATAATGTCACTACATCGCGCCTGCCTGCGCCAAGCCGCTCGCGACACAGTAAACGCAAATACTTTTTGAAGCGCTTAGGGGCACAGTCGCAGCCGCGACCCCTATAGTTACTCCACTGATGCCAATAAACTTTTGACAGCAACGGCCAGCGAGGAGCGAGTAGAGTTCAATAGGTGAAATTCTGGTGACAGGTTCCCTTTAAGCGGGAGCAAGCATCATTTTTAAGGCACTCTACTGAACAGTATTAAAATCATGTTGTTCTTCATGACTTTCTACCTTTTAGAATTCCGTTTCTGAGAGAAACCTATATAGATTTTGGTATGATCTAGAATGGTAAGTAATTGTGATCTCTCAAGGATCTACTCTATATTACATATTGTAAAATGTTTTAGTTAAAAATGAAATTTTAAGCAAAGCTTTATAGGGCTCCTGTACATACTCACCATGGCACACACTACTCTGCCAACATACACAGGGCTGTTTCTGTGAGATAAATCCTTAAATGCATCTTGTAGGTAATTCAGATTCTTGTCAAGAAGCTTGAGGCTGATATCCAAGATGTCATGTTCAAACTGCAATCAAACGTCAGTATTGATTATACTCCTACCTCTCATTAATTGTTTCCATGGTAATGTGATAAGATGCGATAAAAAAATATATCGTATGACATAATATATTTGCTTATACTTTTACCTTGAGGCTGAGTTCACACGACCTATTTTCAGGCGTAAACGAGGCGTATAATGCCTCGATTTACGCCTGAAAATACGGCTACTATACGTCGGCAAACATCTGCCCATTCATTTGAATGGGTTTGCCGACGTACTGTGCCGACGACCTGTCATTTACGCGTTGTCGTTTGACAGGACACTTCTTTGCAACGTAATTTGAGCCGTTCTTCATTGAAGTCAATGAAGAGCAGCTTAAGATTACGGGCGTCAAAGACGCCTCGCATAATGCGAGGAGGAGCTTTTATGTCTGAAACTACGCAGCTGTTTTCTCCTGAAAACAGTCTGTCTTTTTAGACGTAAAAGGAAGCTAGCGTGTGCACATACCCTAAGGGTATGTGCACACGATAACTGCAATTACGTCTGAAAATACGGAGCGGTTTTCAAGGGAAAACAGCCCCTGATTTTCAGACGTTTTTTAAGCAAGTCGCGTTTTTCGCTGCTTTTTTGCAGCGTTTTTTACGTCCGTTTTTGGAGCTGTTTTCATTGGAGTCTATGAGAAAATGGCTCCAAAAACGTCCAAAGAAGTGTCCTGCACTTCTTTGACGAGGCAGTCATTTTACGCGTCGTCGTTTGACAGCTGTCAAACGACGATGCGTAAATTACAGGTCGTCGGCACAGTACGTCGGCAAACCCATTCAAATGAATGGGCAGATGTTTGCCGACGTATTGGAGCCGTATTTTCAGGCGTAAATCGAGGCATAATACGCCTCGTGACCCTAACAGTACTTTATTTTGATCTACATATTTTAAGTTTACACTGATCATAATCTGTCATCTATGTTCAAAGAAATAGCAAATGTATGAATTACCTGTCCATAATTCCATGGGGAGGGAGAAATCCAGTTTTGGTTGCCCTGGTAAACAAATCCATAGTCATTCATGACATATTCTTGCCGCTTGGGTTCATTATCCAGAAACACATCATCATCTGTCAAGTTCAGGCACGATATTAACAGTTAGACAAATACGTAATGCATATCACAACAGTTTGGCAAGGAGCCCAAGAAACATGTTCACTAGATCCTTCCCAACCCTATCGTTAGATTCCCCTGTTATGTTCAGTCCTTCAAAAACCATCTGATACACAAATCTATTGCTGCTTTATTATGCTAATAATGGATGTAAAGAGTCAGGTGGGGGGTCAGAACAAACAGAATCACTCTGGGCCATGGGCCATATCTCGTATTAGGCGGTGTCTGGTGGTGTAGGTCATCCTAGCTGCAATACCAGACACAGCCCATAGACAAAAGAGGCGCTTTTTTTTTTTTTTTTTTTTTTAAAACAAAAGCAGACTTTTCTTTCCTAATATCATACAAACCCTCTTTAACACATTTACCATACCTGCACACCATGGATTGAATAGTATCACAAATGTCCCTAGCTTATAGGTGGTGGCTTTGCTTCCTTTGGAGATTTGAACCTTTAGAGTATATTGCCCAATTATAGTATTAGAAGACGGCATGATGACGACCATCAGGGATTTGGGTCCACTGCTTTCCACTGCTGCACTCCATGCCCTCCTTATTAAAACTTTTCTTAAAGGAAATATTGCTTTAGTTCCAGAAGCTTCGTCAGGCCATGGTCCTGTTAATACAAAGCAGGTGGATAATATGCATTAGGGAAGAACAAAGAAATGATCGACATCAAAGTTCAAAGGTGTTGTCTTAAACTTATATTTGTCATGCGGTGACTTTGTTTTTATAGTAATATTTATATTGTAGATCATTTCTTGCTACTTAGAGGTAAAGTTTCAGTCACTTACCAGTTTCCACTGAGAAGATGATGTTATCAGTTCCTTCTTGAAATTCCCTTGCTTTGAATTGTAAGGCGATTAAAAATGGCTGCCCTCTACGAACGATGAGGCGGTTGTCACTAATTTCATCTGTGTGATGCAAAGCATTATTTTTCTGGCTCTGCAAATCGCAGTAGGCAACTTCCAGAACTAGAGAGAAAAAAAAAAACACGTATTAGATATTAATGTTATGTACATGTACTCTGATGTGTCAGTTACTCTCCGATAGACATTTCTGACAAAAAAAAATTACTTTTTAAATGAATAATAAATTACATGTGTTTCTCTGAGGTACATGAGTTTTGGAACCATCAGTGAAATCATTGAGACCAATTTTAATTCCCATCTTAGGCATTTATGGAAGTAGCGCTTGGCTCCTTAGAGAAGGCAGCATGCATGCACGGCCACCTTTCTATTGAAGTTTATTGAGAATGCGGCTGCTTGGCAAATAGGGGTCACCAGTTCTTCAAATAGAGGTCCCAGAGGTGGCACCCACACCTATGAGGTATTTATGGCATTTCCAGTGGATAAAATGCCTACGATGGAAATACCCCTTTTAAGGGCTTTTGGAGGGGCAACACATTCTTGACACTTAAAAGCATCCCATAGTTATGAAAATTCACTCTCCTATAGACTCATCGACCCTGTATGTATATTACAAATAAAATTTTAATGTATTTCTTTGATTTTTCCAGAGCTAATGGTCAAAAAGGAAAAGCTTTGCCGCGGTCCTCCAACTTTTCCTCTATAAAAATCATATATATGTAAAAAAAAAGAAAAAAGGTCACTGGTTTGATAAGTTTGGTGCTGTATCATTAATACATGTCTCCAAACCTTCTTACTGAAAACTGTATGCACCGGCCCACAGTATTACCTATTAAATAATTACGATGTGCAAATAATGTATAACTGTTTAAAATGTATTCCCAAGTGCATTCATACTATAGAATCAGCCCTTGAGGCATGCATGGAATAATTGTAGATGAGTGCCCAGCTCACGATAGCCCTACTGCTAAACAAGACTCACCCACTCCATAGTCACCACCGCATTAGCCAACAAGGGAGGGGAACATTGCACCATGGTGATGGGACCCGTTTCTCCTTTTTGGGAGTGATAGTAGATTACAAAAGTTAGGCCCTCCAGTTTTGCGCCTGGGCTGCGGTTGCATGAACCAGAATCAAGATGTGGACTGCTTTTTGTTTCAGCTATGGTCCCCCTGTAATTCTATGAACTCCCTTATTAATGTCCCTGAAGGACCTCCAGTAATGGAAACAATTGTACAACATCTACTGTACATGTTATAATATAAGATTATTATAACTGTTTATATGACTTGCTTAAACAGATGTTGTCATAGACTAAATGGAGATTATAACAAGGAGGTTACAGGCTATAAAACAGTTCACATATCCAACACATCATTGAAACACGCCCAAATATTATAAATAACGTGGGACATTTGCATAGTTTGAACAATAATGGTATGTTATATGAAATGTTTCTGAACTGAGACCACAGCATCCTAGCAGCTTGTAAAGATTTATTCAGAACATATAATTACAAGTTAATTGTTGTACTATCCTTTCTACATGAGCAGTTATATGGGTGGACATTTTTCCAGGAGACTCTTCGAGTTTATGAGATTAAACTTGTATAGACATTAACATTTTACAGGGTAAAGTATATCTTAAGGCACACCATTTTTTATTAGTGTTGCTCTTTCACCCCCTTATATCTTACTAACTTTGTTTCAACAATGTGGAGATCTTGAAGGTCCTCCTGGCCTGAATCCTCCAGTTTTTTGCACCTTCAAGATAGTAAGTGTAACGTCTATGGCCCCGGCCCGTTGTTCTGACTTACCCTCCGACGGCCGCGGCCATGGACACGTGAGTTCCATGCAGCGTCTTCCTCCTGTGAGATGCCGGTACTCACTTCCTGGATCGGAGACTGTCTCCCGCAGGGTGCACGCACCCACGCGTGCATGGCCTTAAGGGGCCAGCGCGCGCACATTTGCAGGAAATCTGCAATCAAGTCCACAGTGCTGCTGGACTATAAAAAGGGCTCTGTCCACTTGATCAGTGCCTGAGCGTTGTTGTATACCTAAAGTTTGTCTTGCAAATGGTCTCCTAGTGTTTTCCAGTTTCCAGTGTTACCCGTTCCTGCTGCCTGTACCCTATATCCTGTGCTACCGTGCCTCTGTGCCATCTAGAGTCGAGGTGAAGTTGTGTCCTCCGCTGCATCTACTGCGTCACACCCCACCGGGTGTCCGTTAGTTGCCGGAGCCTTGTCTTCAGCCTGAATCTTTGCTACTGTCTACATTGCCTGAAGTACTCTTTCTGGACTATAGACTTTGTACTGTACCTATTTGGCCAACTGCTATCCCGCCACGTGGTACGGCCCAGTGGGTCCACACCCCGCTCCTTGACAGTAAGTATTAAAGTAGGGCGGGGGCAGGATTTAAAAAAAAAATCAAATCTTATTCCCAGATATTTAAACAAAAACTGTTCAGGGTATGCAGCTTAGGATGGACTATAAAAGAACAGGTTTGATTTCTGTATTGCTTATCTTGTGCTGATAATAGTTACAACCTGTATTTTAGCCAGAGCTGCATTCACAACTACTCCGAACTGAAATCATCAAGAATTCCCTGCTTGGTCATTGTCTATATGAAAGCTTGTTCTGACGATGAAGTGTAGTTTTTACACAAGGCAGTGTATAGTAACCTGATTCAGAAGAAATATAATTGTCCCACAGTATTGAGCTTAGCTAAACGGTTAGGGGTGTGTTTGTCGACAAGAATAATGACAGTTTCCAATAGCAGCTAGCAGAATTGTAAATGCTGCTTTAGTCTATAAAACAGACTAACTCAGGTTCAATATAATATATGTAATAGACAGTGGCGTAACTACCGCCGTAGCAGCAGTAGCGGCTGCTACGGGCCCGCGGCATGAGGGGGCCCGTGTCACCCGCCGGCACGGGCCCCCACCATGGCTGGAGGCTCCGCTAGCAGCCGCTATGGCTGCTACAGCGGGATGCCACTGAACACTACGGCAGAGCGGGGAGGTATCTCCCCGCTCTGCCATTAACTGGTTCCCGACCGCTGGCTGTATTTTTACGGCCTGCGGTCAGGGTCCTTAAAACCCGAGCCATAGACTTTCTACGGCTCGGGTTTTAACTTGCTGCCCACGCGATCGGGCAGCTGAATGTCGGGTCTCCGGCTGTCAGTGACTGCCGGGGACCCTGAGGAGAGGATAGAAGCAGCTTTCGCTGCTTCTGTCTTCTCTGATCACTTGTACACAGCGCTGAATGCGCGCTGTGTACAGGAATAGAGACAGCAGCGGCGCTGTCTCTATTCCTCCCGGTGATCATGTGACTGGTCACATGATCGCCGGGTGCCGTTAGTGGCAGACTGCTGCTGGGTCTTACTAGACCCAGCACAGCCCTATTAGTGACAATCGTCACTATGAGAGGGCTGATTTCCCCTGTAACTGGGGCTGCTGTGCAGCTCCAGTTACAGGGGAAAAGATGGTGTAAAAGAAAGAAAAAATATATGTAAAGTTCCCCAAAGGTCTTCTTTGACCTTTGGGGGACAGACCATAGTAATAAAAAAATAATAAAGTAAAATGCAAAAAAAATGTAAATAATAAATACACATAAAATACCCACCCCCAAAAAAAAACGTTTCCCCCCGCCAATCATTGTTGTAACGCTAGTGCTAACCCAATTACCCTAATATAGACATGTAATATATAAAAATTTACGGTAGACAATGACGATTACAAATAAAAGCTCTATTTTAGGGTAAAACTATGTTATTACCAAAAAAAAAAAAAGCTGAAATGTAAAAAAGCTTATTTTTTTTACTATTATTTTCAAACTTTATGAATAAAAATTCTAAAATGGCAAAAAATGTGTGTATAAAAACGATAAAAAAAGAAACCTGCATTGTCTACGGAAAAAAAGTCGCAAAAATCACGTCGTTAGCCCAACAAATAAAAAAGTTATAGCCATTTAACTAACACATCCTAAAAATGGCTAAACGGTGTCTGGTCCTGAAGGCGCAAAATAGAGCAAAAGACATGTATCCCCTCTCCACAGGACAGGGGATACATGTGTGATCGCTGGCAGCGATAGGGAGAACGGGGGACTGAAAGTCCCCGAAGTTCTCCATGACTAACCTCTGACAACCGGCGTCTGCGCAGCTCACTAAAAATGAAAGGAGCACTGTAGGTCGCATTTTTTTGGGAGGGGGGACGCTGTATGGCGTTCCCTACAGGGGGGGGAACGCTGTATGGCGTTCCCTACAGGGGGGGGGGGGTGGCTGTATGGTGTTCCCTACAGGGGGGGAGCTGTATGGCGTTCCCTATAGGGGGGGCTGTATGGCGTTCCCTACAGGGGGGGGCTGTATGGCGTTCTCTGCAGGGTGGATGTAAGGCGTTCTCTGCAGGGGGGCTGTATGGCGTTCTCTACAGTGGGGGCTGTATGGCGTTCTCTACAGTGGGGGCTGTATGCCGTTATCTACAGGGGGGCTGTATGGCATTCTCTACAGGGGGATGTATGGCGCTATATCCAGGGGGGGCTGTAAAAAAGGCACTATCTACAAGGGGGGGGGGTTGTGTGACACCCAGGGGAGGGGGGGCCCCAGTCAAAAGTTTGCTATGGCGCCCAGTCTTTCCTAGTTACGCCCCTGGTAATAGAATATATTTCTATTGATTAAACCTATAAACTATAAAATAAGGTTAAAATCTAAATGTACGTAAACATGTATTAGCCGGATCTCCTGTGCTTTCCATCTCCCAATTTGATGACAATCCCTAATTTGCCAGCAATGGTGAACTATGGATGAGAACGTTAATGTAGTCCATTGTATGCAGTAAGGAGCAGTAGTTTTGTTGTTGTTGTAGTGGGCCCTTTTAACACCAGGGCCCTTTGCAGCTTCACAGGTTGCACATATGGTATTATAAAATGTAAACATATGACCTATGTTCTTTTCCATAGAGCATAGATACTATGTTGACAGAGGTACTGGATTACATTGTAACCTCTGTGATAATGTAGAGAATGGTGTATTGCGACACAGCCAAGTACGCAGTGAAACCACTTCTAAAGCTTAGGAATAATTGCTGGATGAGATCATCACTAAGGTACCTGAGCCTTCTGTCTGCCAAAAAAGAAATATAAATCTTTGCAGAATTCCAAAACATTCATTATGTTTTTTAAGCTTGAAGGATAATGTGGATGATATTTCTGTTTAAACCTTAGGGTTTAGCTTCCATCTATGCTAACCCGGGCTCTCGCTCTGGTGGACCAGGACCCTCCATGTATTAGATGGTGAGCCAGCGAGTCAAATTAAATGTGCAATACTACATTTCCCCTCAGTGGTCACTGCAGGGAAATTGTATGGCCAGCCAGAGCATCCCCTTCAATACCCAGATTAATATATATATATATATATATATATATATATATATATATATATATATATATATATATATATATATATATATATATACATACATACAGTTAGGTCCAGAATTGTTTGGACAGTGACACAAGTTTTGGCATTTTAGTTTAGTTTAGTTTATAATATGTTTATCAAAACATATTGAATATACAGTTATATAATCAATATGCTCTTAAAGTGCAGACTCTCCACTTTAATTTGATAGTATTCACATCCTAATTTGAGGAAGGCTTTAGGAATTACAACTCTTTAATATGTAGCTGCCTCTTTTCCAAGGGACCAAAGGTAATTGGACAATTATCTCAAAAGCTATTTAATAGGCTGCATGGGCTATTCCCTCGTTAATCCAACATCAATTAAGCAGGTAAAAGGTCTAGAGTTGATTCCAGGGGTGGCATTTGCATTTGGAAGCTGTTGCTGTGAACCCACAACATGAGGTCAAAGGAGCTCTCAATGCAAGTGAAACAGACCATCGTTAGGCTGAAAAAAAAATGAAGAAATCCATCAGAGAGAGAGCACAAATTTTAGGAGTGGCCAAATCTACAGTTTGGTACATTCTTGAAAAAAAAAAAAAGGAGGTCACTGGTGATCTTGTGAACTCCAAAATTCCTGGACGTCCACGGAAGACAGCAGTGGTGGATGATCACAGAATCCTTTCCATGGTGAGGAAAACCCCCTTCACAACATCTACCTAAGTGAAGAACACTCTCTTGGAAGTAGGTGGATCAGCATCTAAGTCTACCTAAAAAAGAAGACTTCATGAGCGCAAATACAGAGGGTTCTAATACAAAAACAAAAAAAGAAAAAAATATTTTCCAAAACAAACCAGGCACTCTTTGGGATAAGAATAATTTTGTATAATTTTGAAATATACCTACAGTACATTGCATATAAAGTCTTATTTTTTTTGGTCATTTATCCTTGTCAAACCAATTAGTGATCAGCAGTGTCTTTAAATCAAATAAAAATAACAAATGTGTAAAGCAAAATATAAATGAAAAATTGCTAGTTCTTGATCAAAATATATAAAAAATTAAAAAGGAGAAAAAATATATAAAATCTTTAAAATATATTTTTATATAGAATTGAATTCAATTTATACAAAATTATTCTTATCCCAAAGAGTGCCTGGTTTGTTTTGGAAACATTTATTTTTATTTTTTTGTTTTTGTATTATTGTCTTCCGAAACGGCACCGTGCTATATATTGTTTGCATATTTTGGGATCTCTACTGGGTATGGTTTATAACCATTTCTTGTGTTTAGCAAATACAGAGGGTTCACCACAAGGTGCAAACCATTAATCAGCCTCAATAATAGAAAGGCCAGATTATACTTTGCCCAACAACATGTAAAGAAGCTGGCCCATTTCTGGAACAGCAGTCTATGGACAGATGAAACTAAGATCAACATGTATCAGAATGATGGGAGGAAGAAAGTATGGAGAATTCTTGGAACGGCTCATGATCCAAAGCACACCACATCCTCTGTAAAACATGGTGGAGGCAGTGGGATGGCATGGGCATGCATGGCTGCCAAAGGCACTGGGTCACTAGTGTTTATTGATGATGTGACTGAAGACAGAAGCAGCCGGATGAATTCTGAAGTGTTCATAGCAGCCCACACAGTATAATGCCCCACACAGTATTATGCCCCCATAGCTGCCCCCACAGTACAATTCCCCACACAGTATAATGCCACCATAGCTGTACCCCCAGTATAATGCCCCACACCGTATAATGTCCCCATACCTGCTCCACAATATAATGCTCCCATAGCTGTCCCCAGAGTATAATGCCCCCATACAGTATAATGCCCCCAATACAGTATAATGCCCCCAAGAAACAGAGGATTGGAGCTGCACTGTGATTATAAGCCTAACTAGGCCGGTGCTGTGCTTCAAATAAAGGAGTGACCTCTCCTTGTATACTGAATGTCCAAATAAAGAGAAAGTGAAGCAGAACTAAAAAAATAAGGATTTATTTATCCACCATCCACTACCACGTTTCACCTTCTCTATAAAGGCATTTTCAAGTATAATGCCTCCATATAGTAAAATGCCCCTATAGCAGCCACCATATTAGCCCCTCTTCCCTACCCAGTATAATGCCCCATAGTGACGAATAGAAAAATAATAACATAATTTCTTACCTATCCCCGTTCCCATTACGGGTGGAGGATCCTTCTCCTCCGGTCTGTGCTGTGAGTGACTCGGAGCAGACAGGCGCGATGACGTCACAACATCGCGCCTGCCTGCGCCAAGCCGCTCACAGCAGACTGAATACTGGAACTGTCAGCTCCGTGCTCCAGCATTATCAGGAAGCGGGACCAGCGCAGTTAGCGCTGTGTGGCTACGGGGGCCCAGCGGGTCCCCCAGGTTTAGGGGCAGGTCACAATTGTGACCGTTGCGACCTCTAGAGCTACGCCACTGTTAACAGTAGCCTATGGCAGAGCAGGGAGATACCTCCCTGCTCTGTCATAGTGTTCAATAGCATCTGCTTCCGAAGGACACAGACACTATTGAGTGTGGCATCGCTACTGCTGTAGCAGCCATAGCGGTTGGCGGCACGGGCCCCCTCATGCCGTGGGCCCATAGCAGCCGCTATGGCTGCTACAGCGGTAGTTACGCCACTGGCTTTGTTCTGGTGCTGTATTTATGTACTGAGCTTGGTACTGGTGCTGTATTTATGTATTATGTATATGCAAGATACAATTTTTTATAAGATTAGAAGATTAATAGTCATAGTCGTTATAGTGTACAAGCACCTTTTCCGTATTATTCCACTTGATAGGCATTTAGGGGGTGGTTTAAATAATTCATTGAGGCCATCCGGGGTAAGAGTTTGGAGTTTGAATATCTCACAACAAAGGCTAAACCTTTTGATTGCCGGTTTGTTTCTTAGTCTGCTCGGGGCTACTACATTTTATAGGATTAGCCTATTCCCTTCCGTAATGGGAGTTTTTATATGTGGCAAAAAGAAATGACTGTGTTGTGAGAGCATTGACCATGGAAGTAAATATATAGTGTCAAATACAACAAAAGAGGAATACAAAATCAAGAGCTTTATGAATTGTGGTACAGATTTTGTAATATATGTAATCAAATGTCAATGTGGCATACAATATGTGGGCAGAACCACACAACCCCTCTGGTGCAGACTGAATAACCACCGCTTTAATGCAAAAATTGGATACTAAAAACATAGTCTTTCAAGACATTTATATAGATACCACAACTCATTCTTCTCCGGTTTAAAAATGTCCCCTATAGAATATGTAGAAAAAACAGCCCAGAATTGTATTTCCAAATTAAATAAAAGAGAAGACTTTTGGATATTCAAACTCCAAACTCTTACCCCGGATGGCCTCAATGAAAACATAGAAATTATTTAAAACACCCTCTAAATGTCTATCAAGTGGAATAAAACGGAAAAGGTGCTTCTACACTATAACGACTATGACTAATAATCTTCTAATCTTATAAAAAATTATATCTTGCATATTCATACTACAAAATGAAACCACTCCCACTTGAACTCTGACCCGGTCCTGATTAAACGAAATTATAGGGATATAAAAACTGTAGTAACACCTCCATTTTCTATGCCTGATGAAGACCTAGGTTCTAGGTTGAAACGCGTTGCTTTCCAGTACTTTTTTACTAGTTTTTATTTTCACTTGTTTTTATTCTAGCATGTAATACATTTTAAGTTTTACTTAAATGGAAAAGAAAGTGGATCGTTCCTTACTGAACGAACGGGGAACCAAGTACCACACAAAGCAGATCCAGGAGCGCCACAAGAAGAAGTATTTGTTTTGCATAATCAATTGGATATCACTTTTGACCGGAGGATCTGGTGTTTACCTGCCACTGGTGGCAACTCCAGGGGCTAGTATACGAAGCTTAAAAATTTAGTTGTGCCGACGAGTTCGCACAAACTCAAAGGGTGATTAAACATTTCAACAGTTGTACTCACTCACGTTGATGAGCCATTTTCAACAATTGTAACACAAACTGTCCAAACAATATCACCTTAGAGCAGCACCTGTTTTCTTTTTTTCCTCCCTCCCCTCCACTTCCCCTTTTACTGTCCCCGTTTTTTTCCAGGAATCATATTTATGTACCAAGCTTGGTTCTGGTGCTGTATATATGTATTGAGCTTAGTTCTGGGGCTGTAATTATATAGGATATATTTATAATAACAAAATTGCAGGGCAGATGGAATTGTTTTCAATTCATTGTATAGTTAGTGGGAACCTGTCAGGTAGTTTTAACTGTCAGCATGCGGTAATACATGACAATATTTCCAAACATTGCCTTGTATGTTTTTTTCAGATGCAGCAAAATCTATGAAATCAACTTTAAAATTGTGCACACTATATGCTTATTATTGGGTCATGGGTCGGTGCCACTATCCTGAAGAGTCACATAGTCTTGCCTCCAATCCCACCTTTCCATGCTTGATTGACATTCCTCTGGCTGTTATACATCACTACCAGTCTCCTCCAACTTTCACGGATGAGCCATTGGATTGTACTCCATGGGCAGGCACCATGCAGCAAAGTGTACTCTGCCTGGCTTCATCACTGCACCGTGCTTGCCAGGGGAGTGCAAAGCAACAGTGCATCCGCAAGAGTTGGAGGAGGCTGCCAATGATGTAGAACAGCCAGCGGTATGTCAATGAACATCTGGGGGCGCCATTTCAATTTTCACTTCAGGCAGCAGAAAAGCTAGAATCTGCCCTGCAACCATCATTTGACATGACACACCAGCTTCAATAGCTAATGATCAGCAATATTTTATCACACCATGCCTTTTTGGTTAACTTGAGCATTGCTTGTACTCTTGTACAACTCAATGTATTCCTATGAACGATAGTACTCAACTACAAAATGTGTTTGTGATGCTCCAACCAAGTTGTGATAGCAACTTTCCTGCGACATATGTAGTGCATAAGAGTCACATGTGCATGCAACTTTCATGAGATTTTGATAGAACTATCCCAGTTGTTACTGAAGTGTCACGCTACAAGTTGCCCTCTAGCCTAGAAGTGCATCCCAAACCTAAGCCTATTCGCAGGCTTTTTGTCACACAGCAGCTTTCTATATGAATGCATTGAATAATAGCCCATACATCTTTCGTGAGATTTTCAATATCAATAAGAACGACATGCAGGGAGGGGGAGTTACATGCAAGTCATGTGGCAATTGCTAGTGAAGAAATGTCAACAGTAGATTATGACAGCATGATTAAAATATGACAAAAAGACCAAAGGAATATACTATAGGCTGCTACCTCTGCATCCCCTATAGCTACACCCAGTGGCGGACAAAGACAGCTCGGGGCCCCCGTGCAAGAACAGTATATGGGCCCCTTGCTCTTCAACATCTCATCATAAATAACCCCTTTATGTCTCTCTTACAATCTATGAGTAATTGTTAGCCATAAAATTCATCATCTTCAGCATTTACATTTGATCTAATAGACAGAAGAAGGCTGCTTTAAGGAGACAGTGGTTCCCATTACCTACTGGGCCCCTTTGCAGCTGCACAGGTTGCACCACTGGTAAGCCTGCTCCTAGCTACACCCCTTGATGAATAAAAATAAAAAACCTTCTTATGGAACATTTACTTGACTTTTCCTTGCTTGATTACAGCTCCGAGTACAAGCGAACCTCTCCAAATCTTGTTTATAAGTTTCCTTCCGCTTTATTGGGATCACAGTATATTCCCACTTGACAGTGACCTTTCCTTGTGCTCTATCTGACTTACCTTGTGTCATTCTCCTGCTCTCAGCTGGAAGCACATCCACCAGGTAAATTACGAGATGACACTGACGGCTTTGTTGTCTGCTTGATGGAATATAAAACAGAGAAGGTGAGGTGGGGCAGCACGAGTCATTGCTAACTTTCTGACTTGGTAAATCACAACTGGTTTGCTCACTTGAAACTGTTTTTTCTTGCCAACTTTGCTTGAAAGTAGGTGTGGTAACAGATTACTGGGTCTTGTCATTATTTCTTCACTTTCGTGGAGGAGCACTTTCTTTTGAATTGTTTTGCTTAACGCTATTTGAAAATATAAAGATGATACCGAGTTATAATTTAGCTTTCTGAATTTTTGTCTTAATTATGTTACATTTTACATGTTATATTTGTCAGTTTAACTGTTAAATCTTATATTGTTTCTAGACCTTTTAAATAACTGTATTTTTATAATTTTTTTATGTAGTGCCTTTAAATTTTTGATGCGCCGTATATATGAAATACGGAGTGGTTTAAATATATAACATATGAACAGATGATAAAAACAAGTAAATACAATAAACATGAGCTTACTGAGTGACAGCCTGGTACAGGAGAAGAGAGGGCCTTGTCCACGATGGATTCTAATCTATAATATTGTGTTATCTGTATAACTTTGTAGTGTCCGCGGACCGCCGTTTCCACTCACCCCTCAGCCGGCCGCGGCCATGGATCTGTGAGCACTGGCCGGAATCTCTTTCCTAGGAGACGCCAGCACTCACTTCTGTTCTGCTGTGTCCTGTAGGGTGCACGCTCACGCTTGTGCCAGGGCTTAAAGGGCAAGCGCACGCACATGTAAGTTATCCATAATTAGCCCATGATCCCCCAGGACTATTAGGGCTCTGCCCCTTCACTCCTTGCCTGAGTGTTGTTGTTTTTTCCCATATTAGTCTTAGCAAATGGTCCCTTAGTGTTATCCTGTTCCCAAGTGTTCCCGTACCCTACTACCTGTTGCTGTATCCTGTGCTGTGTTGGTTCCTGAGCCCTATCGAGTGTTGGAGTCGTGTTGTGCCATCGGTCATGCCTGCTGTCGTATACCACGTCCGGTGTCATCCGCCACTCCTGATATCCTCCACCGGGACTCTGTGGAATTCCCTGATATTGGTGTCCATGTTTTGGACACACGATGTCTGGGGTTTCCCCAGAGCCGGAGTCCCGGGCAGAGCGCTAGCATAGGCTCTGCTCTGGGACTCTGGAGAAGCCTCTGACATCTGTGGCAGCATCTGCGAAGGGCGCTGTGGCAGCATCTGCGTAGGGCACTGTGGCAGCATCTACAGAGGGCACTGTGGCAGTTTCTACAGAGGGCACTGTGGCAGCATCTACAGAGGGAACTGTGGCAGGATCTACAGAGGACACTGTGGCAGCATCTACAGAGGGCACTGTGGCAGTATGTACTGAGGACACTGTGGCATTATCTAGGGGTGTGTTGCAATATCTACAGAGGGCACTGTCACATTATCTACAGAGGGCACTGTCGCATTATCTAGGGGTGTGTTGCATTATCTACATAGGGTACTGTGGCATTATCTACAGAGGGCACTGTGGCAGCATCTACAGAGGACTCTGTGGCAGCATCTACAGAGGGCACTGTGGCAGTATCTACAGAGGGCACTGTGGCAGTATGTACTGACGACACTGTGGAATTATCTAGGGGTGTGTTGCATTATCTACAGAGGGCACTGTCGCATTATCTACAGAGGGCACTGTCGCATTATCTAGGGGTGTGTTGCATTATCTACAGAGGGTACTGTGGCATTATCTACAGAGGGCACCGTGGCAGCATCTACAGAGGGCACCGTGGCAGCATCTACAGAGGGCACCGTGGCAGCATCTACAGAGGGCACCGTGGCAGCATCTACAGAGGACTCCGTGGCAGCATCTACAGAGGACTCCATAGCAGCATCTACAGAGGACTCCGTGGCAGCATCTACAGAGGACTCCGTGGCAGCATCTACAGAGGACTCCGTGGCAGCATCTACAGAGGACTCCGTGGCAGCATCTACAGAGGACTCCGTGGCAGCATCTACAGAGGACTCCGTGGCAGCATCTACAGAGGACTCCGTGGCAGCATCTACAGAGGACTCCGTGGCAGCATCTACAGAGGACTCCGTGGCAGCATCTACAGAGGACTCCGTGGCAGCATCTACAGAGGACTCCGTGGCAGCATCTACAGAGGGCACTGTGGGAGCATCTACAGAGGGCACTGTGGCAGCATTTACAGAGGGCACTGCGGCAGCATCCGCAGAGGGCACAGCGGCAGCATCCGCAGAGGGCACAGCGGCAGCATCCGCAGAGGGCACAGCGGCAGCATCCGCAGAGGGCACTGCAGCAGCATCCGCAGAGGGCATTGCGGCAGCATCCACCGAGGGCACTGTGGCAGTATCTAAAAAGGGGCTGCCCAATCTTGACATGTGTCTGCCAAACGCTGCTAAACTGAGCCACCGAACTGCATTTAGCGACACTTAAATTGGAAAACTGGATTGTTGAAATAAGCATGTGGAGAAATATCTCAAATTTGAAACCTAGCGGTATTATTATAGTAATGTAGTATTATTATAGTAATATAGTGTTATAGTAGTTCAAATAAGTAATTGATTAACAATAATTTTGTATTCTATCAAATTTGAAAGTAATGCGGCCCGTAAACTTCCCATTTTTTCTATATGCGGCCCACTTACCTGGCCGAGTTTGAGACCCCTGAGTTAGAGTATATAAATACATAATGGTGAAATTTATGAAACAATATAATCACCTACTATAGGATATAAAAACATAGTTCATAAAGAAAAAAATAGTATAAAAGTGTAAAATTAGATTTTTAAAAAAAATATTCTTTTGTTATATTATTATTATAAAATATGCATGTGTGTCATACATGTGAATGGTGTAATTGTGTTTATATTATTGTTAAATATATGTATATATATATATGTCTCATGCATGTGAATCGTGTATATATACCAGTTCGTATCGGGCAATATTTTCCAAACCATGTAGTGTCTATATAGCCATAACAACAATAGGAATGTTTCTAGTACAGCATATACTACAACAATATAGAAAATTTGGCCAAAATAACAAATTAAACGGACCACAAAGGATCAGATGGGGCACAAGAAATAATCAACACATGTCTACTGGGTATTATAGAGTATAGAGATGTCCAGTCCAACATCCCAATCTGAATCCAACAAAGTCCCTGCAAAATATCGGAAAGCAGATAACTCTGGTGGCGGCCAGACCTATGACCCAAGATGGAAGACAGTGTCATTAGATAAATAAATTACCCAAAATTAACCCATAAAGATTCACAATAGATAAACAAAATACAGACCAAAAAATACCTCCAAAACTGTACCTCAAGACACATTCCTCACTGCCATTAAAAATCATTATGTAAACAAAGACATATACAGATATTGTAGATCTTTCATTCCATAGATGTCAGTCCTGTGGTAGGTGACGATCTACATTTGTTACAAGATCTGAATAGAAAATCTGTGATTATACGTAACATCTAGGCTGGTTTACTACTTAGCGAAAATGCTGCAGAATTTCCGTGATTGAGTTCTGTGCGAAAGTTCCGCACCATTTACAGTAGCAGCAAAGTTAATGAGATTTACTAAATCTCAGCCACAGGCTGCGAAAAATAAAAAGCCAGAAAAGTTGATCAGAAATTATTATGCGGTGCAGCTTTTAATGATTCTATTCAAATCAATATATGTTGCGTGTTCTGTGCGGAGATGCTGCGTGTTTGGCCCATAGACTTGAATGGGAAGCATAAATTCCATAACAAATGAGTTTTATTGTGGCTTATTGTCACGGTCTGTGGGTATGTGGACACACTAGGCCGCACTACCGTTCCCTGGCAGGCAGCTGGCCAAACAACAAAGCACCCAAGCAATACAAAATTCAGCACAAGGGTACCTGAATAGTCCAGACAGTGGCAGAGGCTTTAGCATGGATGACAGCAGGTGCAGCAGATTGTGCCAGACGTGGCGGATGACAGCAGGTGCAGTAGGATGCACCTGACTTGGCGGACGACAGCAGGTGCAGTAGGCTGCGCCAGATGTGACGGAACAGGCTCAGGAACAATAACACAGCATGGGATACAGGAGACAGGCAGCAGGGCATGGGAACAATGGGAACAGGGCGAACACTAAGGGACCATTTGAAAAGACTAACATGGGAATACTAACAACGCTCAGGCACCCTACGGGACACAGCAGACCTGAGCGGAAGTGAGCGATGGCGTCAGCTGGGGAGGAGATGCGGGCCAGCGCTCACAGATCAATAGCTGTGGCCGCCAGGGGTGAGTAATCTCGACAGTTCGCGGCCAGGGACGCTACACTTATAAAGCATTTAAGAAGCGAAAACACAGTACAAACCGCTGGAAATCGACATGTGCACATATAGTTTCCTATAATAAATACTTGACATTAAGTCCGCAGGTAAAAACGCTGTGGAAAAGCCGCAGCATTTCCGCAGCAGTATACGCAGCAAAAACTCACTATTTGCTGCTGATTTCTGTGACTGAATCGCCTGCGTCTTTTTTTTTAAATGCAGCAGATTTTCTGTTGGAAAAATTTCTCAGAGTATCATGTGTGTGAGAACATACCCTTAACCCTAACCTGAAATCTCCTGCAGCCGACAAGTGTGTTATCAGAACGCTCTCACAGCTATAGATATAAATTCCACTGCAAAACTGATTTACAGACTAAGATTTCCCATATATATGTTCACAAAAAATGGATGCACTTAAAGAGGCTCTGTCACCAGATTATAAGTGCCCTATCTCCTACATAATCTGATCGGCGCTGTAATGTAGGTGACAGCAGTGGTTTTTATTTTGAAAACGATCATTTTTTAGCAAGTTATGAGCAATTTTAGATTTAGTTTCTTAAAGAGGCTCTGTCACCAGATTTTGCAACCCCTATCTGCTATTGCAGCAGATAGGCGCTGCAATGTAGATTACAGTAACGTTTTTATTTTAAAAAAACGAGCATTTTTGGCCAAGTTATGACCATTTTTGTAGTTATGCAAATGAGGCTTGCAAAAGTCCAAGTGGGTGTGTTTAAAAGTACAAGTCCAAGTGGGTGTGTATTATGTGCGTACATCGGGGCGTTTTTAATACTTTCACTAGCTGGGCGCTCTGATGAGAAGTAACATCCTCTTCTCTTCAGAACGCCCAGCTTGTGACAGTGCAGATCTGTGACGTCACTCACAGGTCCTGCATCGTGACGGCCACATCGGCACCAGAGGCTACAGTTGATTCTGCAGCAGCATCAGCGTTTGCAGGTAAGTCGATCTTACCTGCAAACGCTGATGCTGCTGCAGAATCAACTGTAGCCTCTGCTGCCGATGTGGCCGTCACGATGCAGGACCTGTGAGTGACGTCACAGATCTGCACTGTCACAAGCTGGGCGTTCTGAAGAGAAGAGGATGTTACTTCTCATCAGAGCGCCCAGCTAGTGAAAGTATTAAAAACGCCCCGTTGTACGCACATAATACACACCCACTTGGACTTGTACTTTTAAACACACCCACTTGGACTTTTGCAAGCCTCATTTGCATAATTACAAAAATGGTCATAACTTGGCCAAAAATGCTCGTTTTTTAAAAATAAAAACGTTACTGTAATCTACATTGCAGCGCCTATCTGCTGCAATAGCAGATAGGGGTTGCAAAATCTGGTGACAGAGCCTCTTTAATGCCCAACTGTGTGTGTTTTTACTTTTGACCAAGTGGGTGTTGCAAAGAAGTGTATGAGGCTGACCAATCAGTGACATACACTTCTCAGGGTATGTTCACACGCTGAGCCAAAAACGTCTGAAAATACGGAGCTGTGCTGTCACTTTCACTTTCCGTTGCGGGGTTCACCCGACTGAAACCTCAGACGGAACCCCGGAACGGAAGCGAACGGTGATGTGAACAGGCCCGAACACAAAAGTTTTTTTTTTTTTTAAGCTGGTTCACAAAAAAAAATAATTCCAAATTCTACTGGACCAATTGCCTATTTAGAGACCGGCAGCAGCTCCAGAAGCGACATCATAAGGGACACACTAGGCGGATATGCTGAGTAAAACTCCACAGCTTATCCGCCCCGGTAGCCGCAGGGAATTCTGCCAGCAAAGCCGCACCAAATAGTGGCGCAGGTTTCGTGAGGCTTGTCTGCTGCGGGAATCCTGCAGGGAAAAAAAAGTTTAGACTTGCCCCGGCCGTAGTTTAGATGACGCGTCTCTCTCTTCTGAACGTAGCCCCGCCTCCTGGGATGACGCTGTAGACCATGTGACCGCTGCAGCAGTCACATGGGATGAAACGCCATGACAGGAGGCCGGGCTGCGCTAAGAATAGAGGATCGCGTCACCTAAACTACGGCCGGGGCAAGTCTAAACTTTTTTATAAATGTAAAAAAGTACCTTTTTTTTTTTCTCATGTGTGATTTTTGCGGCAGAACCGCAGCATTTCCGCAACAGAGGAGCGGCGATTCCACAGAATAAATTGACATGCTGCGGCTTAAAAAGCCAAAAGCCACACTGCAGTTCCATTTTTTTTGCAGCGTGTGGATGAGATTTGTTCAAATCTCATCCACTCTGCTGCGACTGTGATATGCTGCGGATTTTCCACAATAAAATCCGCAGCGTTCATGCCTAGTGTGTTCCTACCCTAAGGCCGGATTTACACGAGCTAGTGCTTTTTGCGTGCGCAAAAACGTGGCGTTTTGCGCATGCAAAAGGTCCATAACAGCTCCGTGTGTCAACACTCTGTTTGTAGCACGTGGTGCTTTTCTGTTTTCATTCATAGTTTATACGGCTGCGGGAGTGCTGGGCGTGATTTTCACGCACCCATTGACTTCAATGGGTGCGTGATGCGCGAACAATGCACAAATATCGGACATGTCGTGAGTTTTACGCAGCGGATACACGCTGCGTGAAAATAACTGACAGTCCGCACGGCCCCATAGAGTAACATAGGTCCGTGCGAGGCGCGTGAAAATCACGCACGTTGCACGGACGTATTACATGTTCGTCTGAATAAGCCCTAACAATAAGGCCCAGTTCACAGAGTTTTTGGGCCTTAATATTGACTCGGACACTGCGTCAGAATCAGCACCAAACAACTTCCAAAACCGCCTCCCATTGATTTAATCTGAAATCAATGGGAGCCAGTCGCGGAAAAAAGAAAAAGCAGCACGTCCTTTCTTGCCGCGGTTCCGCCTCTAACCTGCCATCTAAATCAATGGGAGGCAGAAAATGCATTTTTCGCTGCGTTTTTTGTCTGCTGTCCTCAATCGCAGCGGGCAAAAAACGCAGCAAAAAACGCGGCAAGATAGTGTGGGCAGGTCAAAATCTGCCTCAAAATTCTTTAAGGAATTTTGAGGCAGATTTTTTCGGCCTGCAAAATACTCTGTGTGAACAGGGCCATACTTAAACAGCACTTTGAGACACTTTACTCACCGTGTCAGAAGAGCTGCTCCCACTCCAGTCCTCTTCAGGCGATGTCTTCGGTCCAGACGTCCAGTCCTTCACCTCCAGGCTCCAGAAAATGGCGGGGATCGTTGAACTCCTGCCGCCGCGCAACAACTAGACTCCTCCCCCTCTCCTTAGGCAGCTACGCTCTGGAGAAGGAGGAGGCGGAGTTGGACGAGGAGGCGGAGTCGGAGGCGGACGAGGAGGACGAGTGCGCCGCTGTCCCTGTGTGGCTGTCCTTCCCCCTAGAACTTGTGTTGCGGGCGCACCGCCTCCCTCTCGGCGGCGCGCCTGGTCGTTCGCGCGTGGGCGCGCGCGCTTGCGGTCATGCACGCGCGGGTGCGCGCGCTTGCGGTCGTTCGCGCTCGTACGCGCGCAAGCGGGCGGTGTTTCGCGGCGGTGATGAGAGGGGGGCCCGCAGCTCACGGCGGTGTTTCACGAGAGGGGGGCCCGCAGCTCACGACATTGTTTTGGTGAAAAGAACAGGCCCCATTGCAGGGGCCTGTTTTTTTCTACCAAAGGCAAGTCGCGGCAGTTGCCGGGCCCCCCTTTCAATTGAGTTTGGCCGGGCCCCCTACAGTAGTACCCCTAATACCCCCCTGATGGCGGCCCTGGGAGACAGGGCACTTATAATCTGGTGACAGAGCCTCTTTAAAGAAAAAGTGATCAGCACTTCTTATTATGAGACCTGTAGTCTGTACCAGGGCACATTTTTACCACTGCCCACAAACAAAAACAGGTGGCACAGCAGATCTCTATCCCATGTTTTGTGCAGTGTGAGCTGGTTCAGTGGGTGTAATGTTGTACGTTGTTGGCATGACAGTATACTCCTGTTGTACTCTCAGTGACAGGCTTTATACAGCCCCACCAAATGCCTCCAGGGAAAGTACTCCTTTTGTTCTAACTTGTCTGACAATTGCTTTTTCTAATTTTTCTTTCAGAGAGGACAAGCTATCATGTAATATTTTACTGTATCATGACTAATTTATAGGAGTTGGCTGCAATTCTTGGAAGAAATTATTTGAAGCAGAAACGGTACCTTAAAATCTCACAATAATGCCAATACTTTTGCAATTCCCTACTGCTAAAACACATACAGCGTATACACAGCGGATTTTCTGCAACAAATTAATTGCGGAAAATCCGCAGTGTATTATAGTAGCAGCAGTGTGGGTGAGATTTCAACAAATCTCGCCCCCACACTGCGGTAAATATCCACCCAAAAATGCACAGAAATTCACCTGCGGTGCAGTTACTTCAACCGCAGCATGTCAATTAATTCTGCAGATACGCAACTCTTCCGTTGCAGGTTTACCAATTGAATTCAATGGGGTACTTAAACCCGCAACAAAGCAGTGTGTTGCGATATTTGCGGTGGAATCACAGCGATGCGCCGCAAAAATTGCAATTCATTGCTTATTTGTGAAAAACACCAAAATTTGCAAAAATTATGATTTTTCGAATTTTACATTTATCTGCTTGTAAAACTGATAGTAATACCACACAAAATTGTTACCATTTCACATATTCCATATGTCTACTTTATATTTGCATTGTTTTTTGAACATTATTCTATTTTTCTAGGACATTACAAGGCTTAGAACTTTAGCAGCAATTTCTCACATTTCAAGAAAATTTAAAAGGGCTATTTTTCAAGGACCAGTTTAGTTCTGAAGTGGCTTTGAGGGCCTTATATATTAGATAGACCCCATAAATCACCCCATTTTAAAAACTGCACCCTCAAAGTATTCAAAACAGCATTCAGAAAGTTTCTTAACCCTTTAGGCATTTCACAGGAATTAAAGCAAAGTAGAGGGGAAATTTACAAATATTATTTTTATTTGCCGAAATTCATTTGTAGTAATTTTTTTCTGTAACACAAAAGGTTTTACCAGAGAAATGCAACTCAATATTTATTGCCTAGATTCTGCAGTTTTTAGGAATATCACACATGTGGCTCTAGTGTGGTAATGGATTGAAGCACCGGCCTCAGAAGCAAAGGAGCACCTAGTGGATTTTGGGGCTTCCTTTTTTTAGAATATATTTTAGGCACCATGTCAGGTTTGAAGAGGTCTTGTGGTGCCAAAACAGTGGAAACTTCCCAAAAGTTACATGGTTTTGGAAACTACACACCTCAAGGAATTTATCTAGGAGTATAGTTAGCATCTTGACCCCGCAGGTCTTTTGCTATATTTATTGGAGTTTGTCTGTGAAAATGAAAATCTACTTTTTGTCTGAAAAAATCTATAAAAAACATTTTTTTTCCAAGGAAAAAATAATAAAAAGCACGCCAAAACTTGTGAAGCTATTTTTCCCGATTACGGCAAAACCCCATATGTGGTAATAAACGGTAGAGCTCAGAAGGGAAGGAGCGCCATGGATTTTGGAGCGCAGGTTTTGCTGGATTGGTTTTCAGTGCCATGTCGCGTTTACAATGCCCTGAAGGGACCAAAACAGTGACCCCATTTTGTAAACTAAACCTCTCAGGGAATTTTTCTAGGGGTATAGTAAGCATTTTGATCCCACAGTTTTTTTTTTTGCTGAATTTAGGGGAATTAGATCGTGAAAATGAAAATCTGCTTTTTTTCTGAAAAAACATAGAAATGTTACATTTTTACAATGAATAAAGGAGAAAAAGAACCCAAAAATTTGTAAAGCAATTTCTCCTGATTACGGCAATACGTCATATGTGGTAATAAACTGCTGTTTGGACCCACAGCAGGACTCAGAATGGAAGTAGCGCTATTTTGCTTTTGGAGCTCAAATTTAACTGGAATCGTTTTTGGGTGTCATGTCGCATTTGCAAAGCCCCTCAGGTATCAAAATAGTGGAAACAACCCAAAACTGACCCCATTTGGTAAACTATATCCCTTAAGGAATCGATCTAGGGGTATAGTTAGCATTTAGACCACACAGGTCTTTTGCAGAATTTATTAGAATTAGGATGTGAAAATGAATATCAACATTTTTTCCACAAAAATGTAGAATTTTTTTATTTTCACAAAGGATAAAGGATAGTTTCTAGTGACACCATTTAATGTACTGAGAACCTGAAAATAAAATTCTTTGCAAGCTGAAATTGAAAAATGCTGCAATTCCTCCATTGTTTTTTGGGTTTCGTTTTTACGGCTTTTACCGTGCGGTAGAAACGACAACTTAAATTTTTTCTGAGACTTAATACGATTAAGGTGATACCAAATTGATACAGGTTTTTTTAAAATATATTTTACTACTTTTACAAAGTAAAATCTATTTGTTAAAAAAAACAAAAACATTTTGTTTCACCATATTCCGAGAGCCATAACGTTTTAAATTTTTTGGTAGATTGAGTGGTGTGAGGGCTTATTTTTTGTGGGATGAGCTGCTGTTTTTACTGGTACAATGTTTTGGTAGATACAACATTTTCATCACTTTTCATAAAATTTTTCTTTAAAAGCTAAGGGGACCAAAAAACAGTGATTTTGACGCTTTAAATTCTTAATTTTTGACAGTGTTCACCATGCGAGTTAAATAATGGTATATTGTAATAGTTCAGACTTTTACGGATGCAGCGATACCAATTTTTTTTATTTTTTACATTACTTTAGAGGAAAAATGGGAAAGGGTTTTTTTTTGGACTTTAAATATATTATATAATTTTTGTCACTAATAATATTTATAAACTATTTTTTTTACACATTGGATTAGTCCCCCTAGGGGACTTGAACCAGCGATCATGTAATTTTTACAGGCTCCTGTAAGAGCGCGATCGCTGTTCCTGTCCGTTAGTCCCAGGTATCAGCTTTAATACACAGCTGACACTGTAATACACAGCTGACACCTGCAGCATATGGAGCAGGCTCAGCGCATGAGCCCGCACCATATATAACCCCCTGCACCACGACATGCTATTAAGTCGTGGTGTGTGAAGGGGTTAATGCGCAGCGAATGGTAAGAATGTCAATTTTCCACTGATATGCCATTTTAACCCTTTCACGCCGCAGCCCTTTTTCAGATTTTCGTTTTTCCCTCCCCACCTTCCAAAGGCCATAACGCCTTTATTTTTCCATCTATATAGTACTATGAGGGCTTGATTTTTGCGGGACAAGTTGTAGTTTTTCGTAGAACCATTTATTTTGCCGTATAATGTACTAGGAAATGGGAAAAAATTATTTGTGGGGTAGAAAATGAAAAAAACAGCGATTCCGCCATGTTTTTTGCGCGCCATTTTTACGGAATTCACTGTACAATTAAAACATATTCATTTTATTCTATGGGTCAATACAATTACGCTGATACCAAATATGTGTAGGTTTTTCTATATTTTACTACTTTTACAAGTAAAAAAGAAAATTTATTTTGTTTCGCCAAATTCCGAGAGCCGTAACGTCTTTATTTTTCCATCGATTAAGTAGTATAAGGGCTTATTTTTTGCGGGATAAGCTGTAGTTTTTAATAATACCATTTTGGTGTAAATGTGATGGTTTGATCACTTTTTATTTCATTTTTTTGTGGGAGATTAGGTGAACAAAAAATAGAGATTCTGGCGTTTACAATTTTTTTTTTACGGCGCTCACCGTGCGGATTACATAATGATATATTGTGATAGTTCAGACTTTTACGGACGCGGCGATATCAATTATGTTTTTTTATTAAATTTTTTACTATGCTTTAGGGGGAAAATGGGAAAAGGGGGGTTTTTTGAACTTTTAATATTTTTTAACTTTATTTAACTCATTTTTAAATTTTTTATTAGTCCGCCTAGGGGACTTCAACCAGCGATCGTTAGATCGCTTGCACGATATACTGCAATACTAATGTATTGCAGTATATCGTGATTCTGACAGTCTCTTATGAAGCCCTGCCGGAGGCAGAGCTTCATAGGAGTACCAAGATGGCGGACCTGGGGAACTTCGTCAGAACCCCAGGCAGCCGTGTGAACCAACGGCTCCCCCCGATCTCGCCGCGGGGGGGCCGTTGAGACGTTACAGGGGATCGCCCCCTGTTTTTAGTAATTTAAATGCCGCGATCTCTATTGAACGCGGCATTTAACGGGTTAAACAAGCGGGATCCCGCTCGTAACCCGGAAGTGTCGGCTGTAACACAGCCCGTGAGCCCGCTCCATATTCCCCCACCCGGCGTGCGCCGTATATATACGGCGGATGTCGGGAAGGGGTTAATGGACAATATGTTGTGCCCAGTTGGTGCCACTGAAGACAAATACCCCATACAATGTTGATCAGGTTCTGCCGGGTATGAAATGTCATATATGTGGAAGTAAACTGCTGTTTGGGCATGCTGTAGGTCTAGGAAGCGAGGGAGCGTCATTTGGCTTTTGGAGCGCAGATTTTGCTTGGTAATATTTCTGTTTAGGGTTTTGCTGGTATTTCAGTTTATAATGTGGGGGGATATGTAAGCTGTGCGGAGTACATCAGGGGTATAATAAGAGGGTATAATAATGGGGTAAATTAATAATAATTCATAGATATGTGGTTGGTGTCGCAATGGTGCCAGATGTTATCCGCTTTTGGAACGCTCTGCACAATTTCTGTCCCTATATTCTGAGAGCCAGAACTTTTTTATTTTTTCTCCACCGCACCTTTTCAAGGCCTTTTTTGTTGTGTTACAATCTGTAGTTTTCATTACAATTTTAAGGTACATGTGATTTTTTTGATCACTCTTTGTTCGATTTTTTGTCAAGCAAGGTGACAAAAAACAAATTCTGACAAAGTTTTTTGTCCTTTTTTCTGTACAGTGTTCACCATGCGCTATAAATGACATTTTACTCTATTCTGCGGGTCGGTCGGTACGATTACTTAGATACCATATGTATATATGTTTTTATGTTTTGTGGCGTTTGTGCAATAAAATCAGTTTTCTATAAAATAATTAATTTTTTTGTGTCACCATATTCTGATTTTTTGCGGAATGGGTTGTAGTTTTTATTGTATACTTTGGGAGGGGTGATGAGCAAAAAAATAGTGATTCTGGCAGTGTTTTTTAATTATTTTTTTTTGCGGTGATCACTGTGTAGGAAAAATAATATTATATTTTTATAGTTTGGGTTGTTACGAACGCGGTGCTACCAAATATGTGTATGAAAAGCTTCGGCTATGTTCACATCGGTATCAGGAGCACCACCCATCACAGATTCAATAAAATTGTAACACTATTTTCCCGTCAAAGCAACGGACACCTCGGTGGAACCCGACGGATCCCATTGACTTATATTGGGCGCCAGTGGTATCCGTCATGTGACCGATCCAACTATGCGTTGTGATTTCTTTTATAAACTGAAACCACATTGCAAGTGTGATCGACACAATTATAATCCATTCACTTAATTTAAATAAATGGAAAAAAGACAATAGACCTTATAGTGTTGAAATAATGCCAGTTTTATTAGATATCTGAGTACAACAAAGTTTATAAATCAAATTAAAGTGCTAAAGATTATTTAACCACAAAGCTGTAAACCACCGTAGGTTGGAGCTGCCATGTAGTCAAATCAGAGCAACAGCTCATGGATTCCAGTGTATCGAGATAACAGAAGTGGAAATATCACAATTACAATTAGTTTAAGCAACAAATGACTATTCTCGCAGCCTCATCGCTTTTAGGCTACATTCACATGTGCGTGACAGATTTACGCGCATAAAAAACAGGGCAACGGACTCTCGCTGCGTGAAAGCTCAAGCATGTGTGAATGGCGCCATTGAAATCAATGGGGCCGTGTGCTGTGCGTTGTTTCAATGCATGGCACGCGGAAAGAGATTCACGTTCGTGTGAATGGGCCCTAAAGGGATTTTCTAGTGGGGACAACCATATCTTATATTGGGCTTCCCCCGTAGATGCAGAACATAATGTTGGATTAAACTTGACTTAGGCAGGTTTTACGCAACGTAATATGGCTGCATTTTAGGGTTCATATCATAGGAGCAGACCCTGCGGTGGTACTGAAAAGAATTTAGATCACTACATTGTTCTATGTGATCTAAATTTGGTTCAGTAGAACAGTGGAGGGCTTTGCATATTGCAGCTTAAAAGACAATCTGCCATTGAAATATGCTGCCCTATGTAAGGGCAGCATAGTATAGGGACAGGTTCAATCTCCTATTAAGAACATTTTCATGTATTATTGTGCTATGGAATATCAATATTTATAATGTATCCAATCTGCATCCAATTTTTGTATTTTTTCAATGCATCCTAAATGCTAAATTAACTTTGGAAATAGTAATAATTAAAAAAAAAAAGTGTCTACATATCCTATACAGACCGATGTGTCTCCATGGTAACAGACTACTAATAAACACTGTGTAATCTTATCCTACAATCAAATTGCCATGTATCTGTCCTCTTCTGCTTGCTAACCTACCAAATGTAAGTTCATAAGAATTAGTGGGAGATGGACGGGTGTATGACTGCAAGATCAGACACAGAGTTTGTTTGTAGTCTGGAAAGTAAAGGATGGATCCAGCGCTGAAACTGATGTATCTGTTAAAACAGGAAACTTCTTCCAAGTTTTATTGCAAAGCAATCATTTAAAATTGACAAAGAGTGTTTCCAGAGTACAATAGGTAGTTGAAGATATAGGCAGTGCCTACGCGTTTCAGACGCAGACTGCGTCCTTAATCATGGCTTGTTGCAGTACTCCAACTTGCATTGCTGGAGTTTATATCCGGTCATTCATGTGGAATTGATTGCGGTCCGGCCTGAATAGCCCTCTGGAACGCATATTGAACTCATGTGCAACAGCGTCAATAGATGAAAGGGAAGACAAAAATTTACACCATCCAATCAGGTAAATCATTTGTATTCGTGTATGTCTTGTCTGTAAAATTATACTCATGTTTTAAGATGTTTTAATCATGCCGTGATCGTAATCTTGAAAGAATTACGGGATGTGAACTTGACCAGTCAATGGAGTCTGTATGACAGAGTATAGACAGATTGAATAAAAATGTGTATATATGTAAAACGTGCCGAGTTAAAAATTGTTGTTACTGGAGATGCACATTGGGAAATAATGCAAATAATTTTTTGAAGTGCAACGTGTACTGATTGATACAAGGTATGAGGTACTGGTGTGTATACTTCTTTTATTCTTGTATTGTAGTACTATGGCACGGACATAACAAATGTAATGTGATGTGTATCTTTCCATTACATGTTAAAACATATGATTTATTGAATGGAAATATTTATTTCAGCAATGTGAATCTACACTAAGGTGAGCTGGAGGATTCCTCCCATTTTTCTCCTTTGTTTGTAGTCTGTTACCATTGAAACATAAACATCTATAGAGGAGCTGTCGACAGCAAATTATATTTTCTATATTGAAGTTGGCCCGGCAGTGGAGCCATGCTTCTTTCTGTTTGAATTCTGTGGGCAGCTTTAATGTCTGTGAAGAGGTGGCTGGTCGTTGCTTACTTTATGTGGTTTTTAAATGACCGTGGTTGCATAGCAAAAGCAGAAGAAGGATTATCTGTCACACAGCAATATGTGACCTCCATGAAGCTGATAGAATCCAGAAAGCAGTCTATAAAACATGCCCGTAGTGGTTTTGGCAAGATAACTGAAACTGTGTTAAATAGCGTCCTGCGAACTGTCCTGTTGTCAGGGAACACAAGTATTCAGGTATAAGAGGAATCAAGCACTGCTTGAATGGGAAGTGATGGTGTCCTACATAATGTGTGAAACCTGCTGAAATACAGACTTAAATGATAAATTAAATTAACTTGCAGTGTTCGACATGTAATTGCTATAAATAAATTATTCCGCGTCATGAACTTCTATCTCCAGATATCCTTTTGCATTCTGGAACTTGTTACATGTAAAATCCACCAATAGATGCTTGGTGCCAGCCTTATATGGGGTTATTGTCATGGGAACTGTAATGGTCTCATTTGGTTTCACTGAGGGCGCCCTAAAGAATACAAAATATAAAAATAAACATTTTGTATTAATTCACATCATAAAGCACAATGAACGCAATAAACACAACAAACAAAGCTTTATTAGCCAATATCTTATAAGAATTTTGATTTTAGATTTGATACCCCCTAATTAAAAGGTAAAAGGGGGGGGGGGGAATACTCTTAAATCCGCCATACACATAGTACAATGATCGGCCGCAATGCGTACAAACAATCCCACCAGCAACTGTAGAGACTAAACTGGCCAATCAGGGAGTTAGTTCAGGAGAAAAAACTGACTCTCTGGGGCTGGTGCAAAGTGGCAAATGATAGGCCAAATTCGATCGATCATGCCATACACATGTAGACAGAAATGATCCAACCTTGTCCTTCACAATTTCGGCAGACAGAAGCCTCATGTCAAGCATCGTGAACAATCGTTTGCATTAGTTTTTTAACCCGTTCGCGCACCACAAGGTACTATTGTGTCGGGGGTGATGTTTGGAGCCCGCTCTGTACACAGTTGGTGTCAGCTGTGTTTTACAACTTACACCTGGGACTAACGGCCAGGAACAGAGATCGCAGCATCTAAGACGTTAGAAAGATGGGGGCGCCCCTTCTGACAGCTCATGGCCCCCCCCACGATGAAATGGTGGGTGCCGATGTTTGTCATGGCAGCCCAGGTTCCTAATGAAGGCCCCCAGGGCTGCCTTTCTTCATCTCCTGTTAAGCCTCTGGCAGGGCTTAACAAGAGCCTGTAAAAATGATAATATACAGCAATGGTCCAAGTCCCCAAGTCCCTAATGGTCCAAGTAATGAAATGTGTAAAAAAAAAAAAAGTTAAATAAAGTTGATAGTAGTGTAAAACAGTGTAAAACATTGTAAAAAAAGCAAAACTGGTATCACTGCGTTCGTAAAAGTTCAAACATACAGTTCAAAATATACAGCGACAATGGGATAATAAAAAAGAAACTCAAGAAAACAATGGAAGAGACTGAGAAGAATTGGGTATATTGTTTACCATTAGTAGTCCTAAATATGCATGTGACTCTTACAGCATCAGGTTTGACAATCTTTGAAATGATGTATGGTAGACCATTTGTAATACCACATTTAAATCCATTCTCTAGGATGGATGAGGAGTCTGATTTTACACTTGCTGAATAGATGGAAAAAATGTTAACCAATAGGGAAGTTTCTATCTCTAATTGTATTCCAGGTGAATCTGTACCTGAACCCGTGAAGCCAGGAAATTGGATCCTGATCAAAGTTATAAAAAGAAAACACTGGCATCATCCTCATTGGGAAGGACTATATCAGGTTCTGCTTACCACACCTACGGCCGTAAAGATAGCAGACACTTGTCTTGGAGACACTTATCACACTGTAAGGCAGTTAGGGAATTGCCACTATCCTCCTAGGCTATAAAAGACTGATTACAAAGGGTGGTCATGTGTTAGAAGTGACTGGTCTCAAACTTCAGAGAAGAAAACATCCAGAGCCTGGGGGGGAGACAGGGCAAAATGTTATTAGTTATTTTAGGTATCCTATGGGGGTCCAAGGTGTGTCAACCTAATGTATGGGATCATTGGAACACAGGGTCAGGGGAAGGATTCCCTAAGGACTTAGCTTGGAGGGGTTAAATATTTTAATTTCACTGAAGGTGAGATGGCAATATAATGAAAACAAGAGATGGGATCCCGCAGATAACATTAATTCAATAACTCCAGGTCAATGGAAAGGGAATGTGGTTAGCATTAACTTTAGTGAAGGACAAAGAGCCACTTTGCAGGTAGACTTTAATGACCTGCTCAGAACTGGAAACAATGGATGGTTAAAATGTAGTCTAGAGGCGAATCAGCCAAGTAAACAGGGTCAGGCAAATACATCTATGCTATACAAACACATATAAAGCTAGGATGTGTATTCATGGACTTTGGCTGTATGGATTACGGCTATGCCCGACTATGGATATTATGCCAGTAATCCCTCTTTAAAAGAAAGGTTAATTATTATTAAGAAACCTACCTATCCCTGTACAAATTCCACCAAATGTAACCAGCCATTTTTGATAGGAGCTGATGTTTCAGGTACTGACCCTATAGGGCATTTTATTGAAGTTAAGAAAAAGGATGTAACTGAAAGTTCTTTAGCCCCAAAGACAGACCTACCCTCTATAGTCTATCTGGCCAACTTCACTTATGAAGATAAATTGGCATTAGAAAAAGGTTACAGTGATAAAAATGAATGGTTAGCCTGAATAGGATACACTGCAATCTAAAATAATAGAACTAACTTTATCGCTTGTGCAAAAGCTAGACACATCTGGCTACTATAGCTTTCAGGCTATCCGATAAGGAGAACCCACAAGGTCTACAATGCGTGTTACCTTTATATAATGCATCATATAATCCAGGTGATTAATTATGTAAGACACTCTTTTTATTGTATCCACCTGTGGTGAGAGATGAAATCCCTCCCTTAGTAGTTGCTTACCCAGGCAACTACACCTGCTTTCTGAGGAATGGGCAAGGTAAGAAAGTAGGGAACCTCAGTGAAGAGTTTTGCGACCGATAATGGTAATTACTCCTCTAATTAGTTTACCAACCAGACATGGGCAAGGACTGATCTCTGGTGACTATGTGGAAACAGGAAGCGGAGACCTAGGCTACTGGCCAAGTGGCAGGGAAACTGTACTGTGGTTCAGCTCCTGATGGCATCCACTTGTTTTCAGCCCCTGAGTTTCAGAGAATGAGAAAATAGTCCTGGAGACTATCTGAATCGCTATAAGCGGTCTCTCCCTGGAGGTTCCTTTGACCATAGAATATACACAGATGAAATAGGAGTACCCCGAAGGGTGCCAAATGAGTTTAAGGCCCGAAATCAGATTGCATCAGGCTTCGAGTCTGTATTTTTCTGGTGGTCTACGATAAATAAGAACGTCGATTAATTATATTTATTACAATCAACAGAGAGTTGTTAATCATACCAGAGTTGAAATACAGGGCATTGCAGATCAGTTGGGACCTATATCTTTAATGACATGGCAAAATAGAATTGCCCTGGATATGTTACTAGCAGAAAAATGGGGTGTCTGCAAAATGTTGGTATTTTCTGTTGCACTTTTATTCCCAATAATACAGCTCCTGATGGTAGTATTACAAAGGCATTGGAAGGACTCAATTCCCTGTCCAAACAGCTTGCAGAAAACTCTGGAATAAATGACATCTTCACTAATTGGCTTGAAGGATGGTTTGGAAAATGGAGTAGCCACATATCCAGTCTATTGATTTCCTTAGCAACAGTGGCAGCCATACTTGGAACTCGTGGATGTTGTTGCATTTCTTGCATAAGAGGATTAATTCAGAGACTCATTGACGCTTCAATTACTAAGACTATGTACCAAGAGATTCAAAATGAGGATTTATACGATGACTTGGAAACACCCCATGATGACGGTCAAGATTCTGAAGGACTGATGAAAACTTAAGGAGAAAATCTGTTTTAAATGTCTCACAGAACATTTCTTGATAAATTTACAACAGGGGGGAATGTTAGGAAAGTTTTATTTTAAATTTATGTATTGGACACTAAGGTGTGTATTGAGCTATACAAGTTTCTCTGCAAAGGTTTTTTTGCTGACAAAGTGTTTATGTTATCAAGTGTGAGGGGGGGGGGGCGTTGAATTCCTTTAGAGAGAAAAGTGAAGTATTTACATAAGTTTCGAGGTCAAGTAAAGAGATAACAAAGCTGTGTAAGAACTGGTTTGAACTAGGTTTATTCCATGTATAAAAGCTATGATACTCAAGGTAGCAGCAGACATTTTGCCATACTGTCTACTTATCGATAAGAATAAAAGACGCACATCTCTATTTAGATGACTACTTGAATCTCTTTGATAAGAACATAAAATCTTCTATCAAAAGCCCAGGTCATATATTGCACTGAATGTGCCACACTTACATTTTGGCATAGTGTGGCAGGATATAGACAATTACATACAAATATGTGTAACGTCCGTGGTCGCTGACCACAAACTACTTCCATCCAGTCGATGCCCTTCTCTCCAGAGATGTCTGCATATGCGGCCATCCTGTTCCGCAGTGACCACCAGGGTGCGCTCGCTAGCTCAGTCCAGACTTGACAAGCCAAAGCGCACGCATGTGGGAAATTGAGCTGATTGCTCCCAGAGCACCTGGGCTATAAGAAGGTCCCAGCCCCATGCTGTGCCACCCTCACAGGTTTACATCAGATAAACTGCTGTGACATCATAACTCTCATTCTGTCTGGTAATCTGCTGTGACATAAATCATGTAAACTGCTGTGATATCACAACGCCCTTTCTTTCTGGTAATCTGCTGTGATTTAAATCAGGTAAACTGCTGTGACATCACAACACCCTTTCTTTCTGGTAATCTGCTGTGACATCACAACTCCCTTTCTTTCTGGTAATCTGCTGTGACATCACAACTCCCTTTCTTTCTGGTAATCTGCTGTGATATAAATCAGGTAAACTGCTGTAACATCACAACTAGTTCTAGTCAGATAAGCTCTGAGGCGGATATACTATATGTTCCATTAAATTAGCAGTTGGAAATAAAGCAACCCATATACTGTTCTTGCACAGGGTCCCTCTGTTATTGGTGTACAACACTGGCTGACAGCCTAGCATTTTTACTCATCAAGTGTCTAATTATTACAATGTTTCTCACACTTGGCATGGTATTGGTAAATCTCCGGAGAAATCATTGACACCACCCCAAGCATCGTACCCCCTTAAGTCTTCTTTTCAGTAATTCAACTAGTTCATCTTTGATATTTGTTAAAAAATGTGGGGGTGTTTCATTTACATTCATGTGCCCCATGCACACGAACGTAAAAACGCACGTAATTACGGCCCGTAATTACGGGCCCATAGACTTCTATTCGCCACGGGTACCCTCCTGTTTGCTTACTGGAAGGTGCCCGGGCCGTTGAAAAATATAGACCATGTCCTATTTCAGGCCAAAATTACGGCACGGGCAGGCCCATAGAAGTCTATGGGGCTCCCGTAATTACGTGTGGCCACGTGTGTGACAACTGTAATTACGGAAGCATTGCTAGGCGACTTCAGGAGATATTCACTGTCCAGGGTGCTGAAAGAGTTAAACAATCAGTGCGGGATAGAGAGAAGGGGCTGCACTGATCGGCAGTAACTCTTTTAGCACCCTGGACAGCGAGTACCATGCGCGGCGCTCACAAAAACACGCAAAAAAAAAAAAAGTTAATACTTTTGTTAATGCTTCTTCACAGGCTGCAGTGGTCACATGGACTGCCGCAGCCAATCACAGGCTGCAGCGGTCACATGGACTGCCGCAGCCAATCACAGGCTGCAGCGGTCACATGGACTGTCGCGTCAACCAGGGAGGTCGGACTGGATGTCAAAAGAGGGACGCGTCACCAAGACAACGGCCGGGGTACGTATGAACTTCTTTTACTTACAATCGCTGCGTTCCACTGCGGAAACTCTGCCTGAAATGGCAGCACTATCCAGCACTGATAAAGAGAAGGGGCTGCAGATTAGACCAGTGCAATTTTGCAGAGAAAACGGCACAGGTCCGTAAATACTGGTGGAATACGGGTCCAATACATGTGACAAAGTACCCATATTTACGCCAGTATTTACTGGAGGAAAGAAATACGTTCGTGTGCATAGGGCCTAAGAAGCAAGCTGGAGTGAGATGGAACAATGTTATTAAAGGTGCACACCTCTTAATAACTTTGTCGCATCTTCAGCTGTCCATGCGCCACTGGATGAAATTTACACCAGCCAAGAGCTGGCATATATTTCCGCTATAATTTATGCCAGTTTCTGGTGCAAAGTATAGTAAATGGCAACACCCTTTTCTGCTAAGCTCTACCCACTAAAATGGCGAAAGAGGTTAAAACGGCCCAAAAGTCGCGATATTTGTGACTTTTTGGGTCGTTTATAACTTTTCTACGCTAGAAAACTGGCATAGAAACATTGTTAAATTTCTTAAGTTAAAAAGTGCGTAATAATCAGAAGGGTGTCAAAGTACTGACTCTGGGTTATTTTTGTGACAGCACTGCCATCTGATGGTACAGTTGTAAATGACACCGAGCAGCAGAAAATTCTCTGCTATAGGTTTCAAAAGGGATTGCATGAAACTCACTAAGTCCCTGCCTCGGTGCAGGACAACTGTCCCGTACTGTAATCATGTTTTCAGTACGGGCCAGTAGTTCCAAGGAGAGGCAGGGACTCCTAGCATCATACATAACTATGATGCTAGGAGCCCGGCTCCCTGCACTGTGTTCGGTCCGGGACTTGCGGCCGAAATATGTTCCGTCCATTACTGACGTAAGATGGTCGTGTGAACCCAGCCTAAGACGCACCCAGGTTTTAGACAATAGAAAATATGAAAAACAAACAAACATATTTTACTACTTTTACTAGTTTTACAAAGCAAAAACTATTTGTTAAAAAAAAAAAATTTGTTCTATTTTACCACATTCTGAGAGGCATTTTTTGGTACATACGATTTTTTTTATCACTTTTTATTTCATTCCTTTTTTTTTATTTTTTACATTGTGCTTGGGGAAAAATGAGAAAAGGTTTATTTTTTAACTTTTAATATTTTTTTTTTTACACATTTCATTAGTTTCCCTAGGGGACTTGAACTAGCGATCATTAGATCGCTGGTACTATACACTGCAATACATGGATGAGTTACGGAAACAGCGTAACTCGCTGAGCTATGCTGTTTCCGTTACTCCCATAGCAGTGAATGGCAGTTACAGAAGCAGCGTAGCATATTACGCTTTTTCCGTAACTACTATTCAGTTCTTTGGGAGTTACGGAAATAGCGTAGCTGTTTGCGTAACTCGACCATCTACGCTGTTAACGTAACTCCCATTCACTTCTATGGGCGTTACGGAAACAGCGTAGCTCAGTGAGCACTCGGCTGTTTCCGTAACTCCCAACCACCTAACCAGGAAGTGGCCGGGAGACAGCGGAGCGAGTAAGATAGAACAGGATTTAGGTGGGACCCTCATCTATCTGACATTTATGACATATCCTGAAGAGGTCTTGTGGTGCCAAAACAGCGGAAACCACCCAAAAGTGACCCCATTTTGGAAAGATACCCCTCAAGGAATGCATCTAGGGCTATAGTTAGCATTTTGACCCTGCCGTTTTTTTGCTAAATTTATTTGAAATAGTCTGTAAAAATGAAAATTTGTTTTTTTCTGAAAAAAAAACATAACTTTCTAATTTTTACAAGGAATAAAGAAGAAAAAGTACCTCAGCATTTGTAAAGCAATTTCTCCTGATTATGGCAATACTCCATATGTGGTCAAAAACTGCTGTTTAGACCCACGGCAGGGCTCAGAAGGAAAGGAGCACCATTTGGATTTTGGAGCGCAGTTTTTGCTGTAAAGGTTTTCGGTGCCATGTCATGTTTTTTTATTTATTGGAAATGAACGTCCAGCGGATGGTGCAAAGTGAAATTTGCAATTTTCCACTGATATGCCCAATATCTGGTGCCCAGTTTGTGCCACTGCAGACAAATATCGAATATACTGTTAAGCGGGTTCTCCCGGATATGGTGACGCCATATATGTGGACGTAAACTGCTGTTTGGGCACACTGTAGGGTTCAGAAGGAAAGGAGCGCCATTTGGCATTTGGAGTGCAGTTTAGCTTGGTAGTTATTCTGTTTGGGGTTTCACTGGTATTTCAGTTTATAATGTGGGGGCATATGTAATCTGTGTGGAAAACCTATAATAATACCGTAAATAAATAATAATGCGCAGATGTGAGGCCAGTGTCGCACTCATAAATGGTGCCCAATCTTATCCGCTTTTGGAACGCAATGCACATTTTGCGTCGCCATATTCTGAGAGCCAGAACTTTTTTATTTTTTCTTCACCAGAGCTATGTGAGGGTTTATTTGTTGCGGGACAAACTGTGGTTTTCATTGGTACCATTTTGGGGTACATGCGATTTTGATCACTTTTTATTAAAATTTTTTAACAAGCGACGTGACCAAGAACCAGCAATTCTGACAATGTTTTTCTATTCTTTTTTTTATGCCGTTCACCGTGCGCTATAAATGACATTCACTTTATTCTGCGGGTCAATACGATTACAATACCATATGTATATCGTTTTTTTTTATATTTTACAGCGTTTGCACAATAAAATCACTTTAAAAAAATAAATAATTTTTGTATCACCATATTCTGAGAGCTATACGTTTTTTATTTTTCCGTCAAAAAAGCTGTGGGAGGGCTTGTTTTTTATGGGACGGGTTGTAGTTTTTATTGGTATCATTTTTGGGTGTATGCAAGATTTTGATCACTTTTTATTCTGTTTTGTGAGGGATGGTGACCAAAAAAACAGTGATTCTGGAATTGTTTTTATTTTATTTTTTTATGGTGTTCACCGTGTGGGGTGAAGGGGGCAATAATGTGATATTATTATAGTTTGGGTCGTTACGAACGCGGTGATACCAAATGTGTGTACTTTTTTAATGTTTTAAATTTTTTTCCTATAATTGAAGACTTATGGGAAAAAAGGCACTGTGTGGTTTTTAAAATGTTTTACATCTTTATTAACTTTCTTTTAACTTTTTTTTTGTCCCACTATGGGACTTGAAGCCAAGTGCAGTGTATTAGAGCTCTCAGTTATTAGAGCTCTCAGTTATTCACTGACAGCAAGCCTATTAGGCTTCGCTTGCGGGCAGGGCCTAATAGGCTTTTGTACTAGGCAGACCAGGAGGCCATTGTTAGGCCTCCGGTTGCCATAGCAACCATTGACAACAACGCTGGTGCTGATTGTTGCTATAGCAACCATCGGCTTCGATCCAACCACCTAGATTAAGTGATTGCTTTTTTGTTTGCTGCATCTAAGGGGTTAATCGGCCGGATCGGAGGCTAGTTCCGGTCCTGGCCGTTACATCAGGATGTCAGCTGCCTCTCTCTGTTGCGCCTTCCCGAAAGGTGTGCGCGCGCTCACTCCCGGCCTTAAAGGGCCAGTGTGCGAACCTAGTAAAAGTGTCCCACCAATCAGTTTACACCATGGACTTTAAAAAGGGGTCTGTCCTTTCACTCCTTGCCTTAGTGTTGTGTACTCTACCCATGTTAGTTAAGCAAATGGTCCCTTAGTTGTTTCCTGCTCTTTGTGTTCCCGTATCCTGCTCCCTTTGTCCTGTTGCTACATTTGTTCCTGTACCTAAACTCAATGTTGGAGTAGTGTTGCCTGATTTTCTACGTCTGTGGTTATCTGCCACATTCGTAGTCATCGTCCATGTCTGAGGTCATCTGCCACATCCGTGGTCATCCGCCATGCCTGAGGTCATCTGCCACGTCTGGTATTGTCTGCATAGCCCTCCAGGTACTCCTGCACTGTGACTGTTATTGACTATTTTTTGGCCAGCTGCTTCTCTGCCACACCAGAGCAGTCTAGTGGGTCCACATACCCCACAGGCATGACACTAAGGGTATGTGCACACACACTAATTACGTCCGTAATTGACGGACGTAATTTGGCCGCAAGTCCCGGACCGAACACCGTGCAGGGAGTCATACTTATGACAACTGTCCCGTACTGTAATCATGTTTTCAGTACGGGAGAGTTGTCCTGCAGCGAGGCAGGGACTCCTAGCATCGTACATAAGTATGATGCTAGGAGCCCGGCTCCCTGCACGGTGTTCGGTCCGGGACTTGCGGCCGAAATACGTCCGTCGATTACGGACGTAATTAGTGTGTGTGCACATACCCTAACTATGTAACTATGCAACTGTATTCTCTACTTGGACTTCTAGATGGAAATATGGTGCGATATATGGTGAACAATATTGAACAATATGGACTGCAAAACGATGCACTGTTTTGTTCTTACTGTGCACCATACTGTGGTCTATAATGTGCACACTCATTTGGATAAGGCCTGAAGAGCATTTGCACCTTTGTGGATAACCCTTCTTGAGAACCGGCTGCAGTTGCTCTTTAGCAGCCGTCAATATTTGACAATGAGTTAACTAGATGTATAATTAGTATAAACAGAAACAACATAGAAATCTGTAGTGTAATAATAATGCAGTTGCAGTCGGCATTGTTGACAGCAGCAAGGAGACCCTGCTGCTCTACAAATTAGTATGTGTTTTGATGTTTTCTCTGTGTAAAATGTAGCATCAGTTTGTAATTTTTTTTATTCTTTTAGTCATTAAAGGGGTATTCCAGCTGTTAACATTTATCACCGATTCATGGGAACGGTAATATATGCTAGATCACTGGGGGGCTGACTGCTTTCTCTTTCCATACCTCCCATAGAGTTGTATGTAGTGGCAGTGCACATGCTCACCATTCGCTCCATACAGATCCACATCGTGAACATGCGGATGAGGCGGAACAGCTGAGGGAGATTTCACATTCTAGAGATTGGTGGGGGTCCAAGTGCTCAAACCCCCACTAATGTAACATTTATCACCTATCGCATGAATAGGTGATGAATGTTAACAGCTACAATACATCTTTAAAGGGGTATTCCCATCTAAACAATTATGGCGTATGCATGGAATATACCATAAATGACTGATTGATACAGGTCCCAGCTCTGGGCCTTGCACCTATCACCAGAATGGGGGGTCACCTGTGCCCTGCCTGGTTTGGCGGAAACAGAATCCAGGAGGAAAATCAATGGAACGGTTTCCATTGATTCCTATGGGAGTTACAGAAACAGACGATCAAGCAGAATACGTTTTTCAATCTTTTTTGGGCAAATAATATTAGCGATTTCTCTATTAACATGTATGGAATCTTGGCTGAACCTGCATGCCTGTATTCCTATCTAGGTGAGATCCCTGAGAAGCTTCTAATTACCTTATTTTGGAGGAAAACAAAAGCACCAGTCAATCCTTTTTACGTGAACATAGCAGATGCCCAAAGATATCTTATTTCCCTCATAGACATATGAGCACTTCCTAGCACTTCCAAGTATGTTAAAAGGTGTATTGCTTAGCAGGTGCATTCCAAGACTGAATGGCAGGGGTCATTGTCGTCAGTCGTTATTATATTCTTCGACTTACCTTACTGACAATGGATCTTTGAGCAGTCCGCTACCCTCTGCTGTCACCACAATATTAGAGACTTCTTTGTTGAGGGGGTTGGTGAAGACTATTTCCACCTCAGCCGGTTTGTTCACAAGGGCCCTTTTCTTTAGCTATGAAAATAAACATAAAACCATAATGAGTGAACAGGTTCTCTGTAGCTATTGGCAAAGACTACAATTAGCTTAATAAATAAAGGAGAAATATGTAGGACGTCCTGATGTTCTTTAGCGTGAACTAACACGGTTTACCATGGCACACAGCCGACAATTCCAGGATGTTGCAAAGGTGATTAAACATCCCTCAGATTCCAGCCTCCCGCAGTAGTTCTGACCACATCACAAGCTATTGGAAAATGAGGCTCCAGTTTTCATTAACATTCGCTCCATACTAAGTATGTAATAAAATCTAACCTCTAAGGCCTCGTTCACATCTGCGTTGGAGGCTCAGTTGACATATCTTGTTGTGTCATCTCATTCATAATTACAGAAACATCAAAATAGTGTAATAAGCATAGAAACACCTAATATTGAGTATTAATACGTTAATGATTCAGGCTGCAGGGAATATTAATATAGGATATGCAATATCGATAGATACAGATCTAGCAACTATAACTTGTTTACGGTTTCCAGGTGGCAACAGGAGATTTTTTTTCTACATATAAGGTAAAAATAACTGAAAGTAGTAAGAGAGTATTTAGGATTTATCACCAAGGCTTTGTTCACACCTGCGCGGGTGTGTTCTCCGTTGTTCTGTTCCGTCAGAGGAGCAGAACAAGGGAATAACAGAAGCAAGGGTTCCGTTGCACGACGGACACCACTGTCGGCCGACGGAATCCATTGACTTTAATGGGTTCTGTCGGCTTTCCGTCGGGGTGTCCGTCACTTTGCTGGAGACAATAGCACAGCATGCTGAACGGTTTTCTCCAAAAAAGTCCGGTTAAGTACAGTATTTTTAGTTTATTTTAGTGGTGGGGTCGCATGTGCGCCGATTGCCCTGGTTGACTCTCAACTTGGATACAGTCCCAGAAGACATCAGAGAGTTAGACAGGGCAATTAGGGATCTTGGGATATGTGGTGAATTTATTCAGACTTAATTGAATAAAACAGCTGATTTGATAGAATCGGCCTTGAAACGAATATCGGAAAATGTGCTAATCTCTAGAGTTGACACGTAGCAGACTTTCAGTGTGGTTTCTGCACCAATTACAGTACAATGCATGTGGATAGGGTTTGCAATGCAAAATCCACCACAGATTTCACTGACAAAAATTCTGACGGAAATCTATATATAAACTATGAAATGATGCTCGATGGTGGACTCTCACATTTGCATTTTCTATGCTCTCCCAAAACTTCACTTACAAAGTGAAAAGGATTTTACCTTAATATCAAATTTAGGGTTATCCAGGACAACATTTGTTTGGACAATCATTGTTCCTTCATATGGTTCACAGGAGCATGCGGCTGTCACCTCGATTGAATTATCGGCAGTCAATAAATCTTCGTACATAGCGTAGGTTATAACCACTGGAACTTCTGTCTCTGAATAAACACATAGCAAAGTGGTTAAATCGAAATTCAAACTGCGAGGTTGTACCCAGGCTGTATTAAGCACATTGGCTCTACTGATACATGATCATCTATTGTATTAAAATTGAGGCCTATTCTCACAGGGCTGCCCCTAGACACATGCCTGTGGTGTCTATTTGAAAATCACTAGAACAAAGTGGTAGTGGCGCATGAAAAGTAGGTGGCAACGTCATCTGGTGTCGGTTCGCTTGGCTTTATCCATAGAGGACATTATACTTTGTTTTAGTGATCTGCGAGAGTTACAAAAGTCATATATCCGCTGATCGGACATTTTTAGCTTATCATAGCGAAATGCCACCAAAGCCTGGTTGTGGATCAGTATTAGACTTTCAATGGTCAGACCCATGATTGAAGCTGGAGCTTCAGGACAGGCAAGTTCTATTGATAATTCATATCAACATAAATAGAGTGAAGATAATGTAATATCACAGAGAGCAAAATGACAAAGCCAGCTCTACTGCATTTGTACATAAATACATTCTGTTTGTGTACATTTTAGGCATATTATTAGGCTTATATAATATTAGGCTATTTTTGATGGCCGACATTTGTTTTCCCATGTTCAGTTAGGGACGTGGCCATATTTTTTTTTTAGAACATTTATGGGTTAAAGCCGTCCTTGCCCTGATCATGCCCTTAAGCAGTTGCCTGTTAAGTGTTACATTCAGGGTATATACTTATGGTCAAATTTTATGTTGGGAAATGCTTGTTTCAAGCTTCCTATGGTAGTGCGCGCATTCTCTACCATAAATAATTTTTTTTCAAATCTTTTTGTTTATTGTCACTTATGTTTCAGTTGTTCATGTATGCGTAGTCCTTTACAGTAATTACCTTGACAGGCTTCGATACAAATTGTCTTTTGTTCTTTAAGAAGTTCATTTATTTCCTTCTTGGTGTACAGGACCGAACATGCCCTGATGTCAATATTAACCAGTTTTGCGTCAGTTGCCAGGTTTTTGATTGGTAGACTCAGAACCACGTCTTTGCCAATAGCCTGTACGCTAACCAACTTAAACTCCCCTTCCAGCTGCTTCTCAATGCAGGGAGACTTACATTCCTGGACACTATTTTCTGCCATAATTAGATGTAGAATTTCCCAAAACCTGCAGAAATAGAAAACAAAAATAATAAAAAGTTGATGAGCAGAAGTAACAGAATAAACTGATTCCATTGTAATGCTATACAAGGTTATACATAGATTATTGAAAGGGACAGTAAACCTAAAGAAAAAGAAAAGTTTTGTATTAAAGGGATTTTCCTAGTTTTTAAAAATATTGGCTACAGTAGGAGGGATGCAAAAAAAAAAAAAAGAGCCCTTACCTACCTCACGGATCCCCGTCGTTCCAGCGCAGTCGCTTCTGTTCTTCCCTGCCTCTGTGTATTGACATAGCTGCAGTGATGATTTGTTGGTATACCCACATGATCGCTACAGAAAATCATTGGTCTCAGTGGGTTTGCGGCACAGGATCGCTGAGGCCAGTACTTGGCTGCAGCGATCACGTGGAAATACGGACACCTCATTGCTATGTCAATAAACAGTGGTGGGGAGGAACGGAGCGGCGGCACTGGAACGACGGGGATCTGCGAGGTAAGTAATGACTTATTTTTAATTTTTTTGCAATCCTCCTACATTAGCCAATTTTTTAAATAACTCGGAGAGCCCCTTCAAAGATTTGTTACTAACACAGATACAATACAAAAATAATCCTTACTTCATCATTTTATAATACTATAAGAACTTGATTTATGTAATTTATAAGCTTATTGAAGAGTGGGATTCCCTTCTTGTATGTTGCAGAACTTTCATTGTATGGTTTGGGTTTCAGCTCCTTGTAAACTTAGATTATCGATAGATCGATAATAGGTGGATCCTGCATGTCAGAGACATACAGGACCCGCTGTCAGCAAAGCTGTCAGTGACGCTGACCTTACGGATTTGGGTTTGAGCGCAAGAAACAGCTTCTATGTATCTAGGATACATAGAAGCAGTATCTCACAAAGTAAGTATTTTTTTTTTATAACAACCAATTAAAAAGTTGTTTCAAATACCATAATACGCTGTTTTATAAAAAAAAAAAAAAAGGCGTGCAAAGGTTTTCATAGATTTTAACACGTTATATTCCTATGGCCTATGTAATATAGATGTAATATAGCCATATTTTGGGTCTGTATTATGGCCGCCCCACCTGTTCACCCACCAGAGATCCTGGGGCCCCAATGCCAAATCTGTGCAAGAGCCCCCACCTACCAGTGCCATTTATAATATTGTCCCCCCCTAAGGCAACAGGGCTCAGGTGCAACTGCTACCTCTGTGCCTATTATAGCTAAGTCTCTGACCCCTGTGGTTCCACTGAACCAAACCTAAATCACCGTTAGTTTCTGTAATGGTATATGTTTGGTTCAGTAGAAATCTTGTTGTTGTGGCTTTAAAAAAAAGAGCTTAAAATGCATCTGTAATAAGACCTAAAGGATTATGCGCACGGCTCGACCAATATAGAAACTCATGGGTCCATTCAGCCATGGGTCCATCTAGCCTTGTATGCCTCTGATATAAAAAAAAAACCATGGCATGTTCGATTGCATGCTGTATTATGCAGGTATTCTGGGAATACGAGGCCATAGGTAGGCACCACAAAGTAAAATAGAACTAAGCTCAGAGCAACACCATACAAATTCCGTGCCCATGGCTTGAGGCCTTAGTTTGACATGATAGGACAGGCGTTAAGCCGCCAAATGTAAACAATTAATGTTTTGATTCACTGACATCAAGGAACATTTTTGATGAGGAATTTAAACTAAGTATATTAGAAAATTGCATATGTTTTAATTGTATGATAAAAAGCTTTATTAACATAAGAAAGCAAAACCCCTTTAATTTCAGAAATTTTAAGCAGATTTTCCAAAGAAAGCTCAGATCCCCATTAATCTTCATTCTCAATGTTCAGGAGGCAGAGCATGCACAGTCTCTCTCCATAGAAATGAATGGGAGTCATAGAAAACTTATGTGCTCTTAACACTTTAGCCATATGTTTATCAAGATTATTTGTACAGATTTACATCAAAATAAAAATTCATATCAGGATGACACATTTGATAAATTGTTACAAGCAAATAACTGGATTAGAAATAAATAAAAGAAAGTAGAAGAGCTAATTAGTTTGATAATCATCTGGCAAATGATTAATCATAAAGATTTAGCCTCCACCCTAGGCAGAAATGGCACATGGATATAGTTGGCATCATAAAAAAACCAAGTCATTTCTTATGCCCTGATCATCTATTCTTATGGATCCAATAAAAAACAGCAATATTTAGGGCTGATCTACAAGGTGACAGTGTATACAATGTTGTTGGAACACCGATACGTTTGTTAATCCCAAATCTGATGTGTAGCGTCACCATAGAAAGAATGCACATGAAAATTTCTCACAGTCATCCAAAATACAATGACATTTTAAAAAAATGCACAAAAAATGCTCAAGAACTGCGGAATAGCTGTCAGTCAAATGAGCATTTGGCCGACAGCTATTGTTAATGTATAGGTAGCTTCACTCTTCCCCCTCCACCACTTAAAAAATGAGCTAGTAGCATGCACTATTTATAACAAAGTAATAATGAGGAGAATTGAAATTTGTGCAAGTACAGATAGCAAATTTCAATTGTGCATTGCATCCATAATAATAATAATAATAATAATAATTACAAAAAACAAACAAACATATATTCCATCAGTATGGGGCAACACTAACAGTAAGGGCACTTGCACATGGCCAGAGCTAGGTTTTCGAGAGTTGCAAACTGGGAAATTGCCCATGGCCCATTTCCTCAGAGCAAAATAAAGCCACCAAGTATTATTTGGATACTGCATATTATTCGGGTACTTTATGGGGGAGTTATGTAGGGTGTGTATGGCAATATTACCTTGGCACTACATTGTGGTATGGTGGTATTATGTAGGTTGAAATTATGAGAAAAAATATCTAAAAATTCCAAATGTGGGGTTCTAATTTGCTTGTTTCCCAGGACCCCATTTTCCATTAAACCAGCCCTGCAGTATTACGGCTACGTGCATGAGCTATATATTTAGTGTCAAGCACAGGATCGGATTTCCATCGATTGTATGAGCCTTCAAGAAAACTAGATTTGGAGGGAGGAGCCAGGTTAAATTGGGTGAGAACCTAGAACTGTGTGGGAGGAAGAAGTGGTGGGGTTGACCCCAGTAGAATGGTGGTGTGATGGTGTTCAGTATAATGACAAAAGAGCTGAAGGGAGACCAATGAATATATGCATTTCAGATTCTTAAGAATTTGTCTTGATAGTAAAGTAATATCGACATGAATTATTTGTAAATCACCGAAAAAATAATTATTTTTTGCCAGGTGTTTTGGAATATTGTGGACAGTCACTATGACTTAAAAGCTACACTCTGATCCAAAAACGGTGGACCTTTGGACAAAGTCACCAAATATGCATTACATTTCCACAATCAAAGCAGGTAGAGGAGCATGCTGGGATAGAATGGGCTACATTGCAGGTGCTAGGAGTAGATACCAGCAAATCAAATGTTTGTATGATATCTCCAGGATTAAGGTGTTTAAGGAAGTACAGGGCGAGTTATGTAGGGACATAAGAGATAAGGGCAAAAGAGTTAGATGTGAAATGTGAAGAAATTACATGAACAATATCCAGACCTTTAAGTCAGAGAGGTAGCGAAAGGAGAGGAGAAGGTGTTGAATACTAGGGTAAGTACAAGAGGAAGAGTACAAGAGGAGGAGTGGGAAGAACTGTCGTATATCAAATGGAGGTGATGAGAACCTGCTGGGATTTGGGGATTATAGAGTGCTTGGATCCAACCTGTGATAGAAGACAGCAGTATTATAAATGACATGTTAGGTGGGGGTCCTGTTTCCGATTTTGCATTTGGGCACATGGATTTCAACTTAAAACTCTAGACCCAATGCCTTTGTAGACATCCCCCCTCTGCCAGGGTCACAAACAAGGACATCAGGGCTTTCTCTCTATTAATGAATGGTGGACATGTTCCTACAGCTAGGCAAATGGATCAAGGTGAGTGCCTGGTGAATGTTCAGCCTGACTGCATGGAAAGAATCCCAGAGGTGAAGCACTTTTCATTGTATAAGAGAGATGTAAGATGGGGAATAAGGATTTTCCAATATTTTTTTATTTTAGTATGTTGATATGCCATCTGGTGGTAGGGTGATCTTACTAAATATTGGACCCTGGACCTGTTGAGCTTCCTATCCTAAAATCTGTGAATTAGATATGCGGTGATGACTAGTATATCTATTCTATAATAACCTAATCCCGATGTGTCACCGACATCAGTTATTATTAAGTGTTGAGGCCTCACTAATCCGTCATTGCATTGATATCATTACATTCCCCAGACGTGATGGGAGTTGCTGTTTAACGTGAGGCTGGCTTTCACATGGATTTGACATGTGAGACCCCAGGTGTCAACTTTTAGAACCCTAAGAAAACAAGAAACAAACTTTTAGAACTCCTAGTTTATATGAATTCTGTTTAGATTTTTCATTTGTGTTTAGATTTTTCATGTTTTTATACCTGTAGTTTGAATCCCCCCTCCCCAAATAACAACTGTAAAGTTTACTTTAATTGTATCCAGTCTACGCAATTTCTAGTGGGCTAATTCAATGTAGGTGAAATGTATCGGAAAAATGTAATATGTTAGAATGGAGTCTAGTCTTTTTAGCCTTTAGTGGAATGGGTCAGATTTACTAAAGCTGTCTAATAGTTAAACAGCATAAATGTAGACAAACAGTGGTATGCTGTATGATAAAGCTGGTGCATCTTTAGAACCTTGTGTCTAACTTTAAACCACTACTACCAATATTTGCGCCAGAAAATGTTTAAAAAACGGCAAAAACTAGAACAATCCAAAATTATAATAAATGACATACAAGTAACGTACGACACAGACTGGACAGAACCGAGGCACAGCAAGCATAATGATTCTGCAAACTTGTCAGCTTATTAAACTCCAAATAAAAACAAGAATGTTTTTATTCACTAACAGCAAACAGATCTTTAAAATGGTGAACTGAAAAGTAAAATATATTAGAACCTTACAGAACTTTTCACAATCAAATGATCAAAGTGCTACTGTCATGAATAAGATGGCCATGAGCATGAATCTATAATCATTTTACATTGGCATCATGCAAACATGTTATAATGCGTCCATATCATACATGTTACCCTAAATCCACACAAATAATTAACTGTCACTATTTTTTGTCTCCCCAGCCCCCACACATATCTGCCCTTACACCTACAATACATTTTTTTTTTGTGCACAGGTACTTTGAGCTCATTGACAGATCCCATATACCAGATAAGGGTGGGAGACCGGCTAGAAGTAATATAGACCTATGTTATCAGGTCTTGAAGCAACGATGTAGAATGGGTCAAGTTCACATATTTGGTATGGTTATACACAGGGGAGAGATGGAGACGTTTATAATGCACTATAACGTTTTTTTTTATGTTAAAGTAAATTTATTAAATGATAAAAATAAACAAAGAAGAAAAAATATATAGAACATATCTCCAACCATTGGAAATGAGAAAGATGAGCATAAAAATGTAGTAAGTGTCACAATGTCTCCATAGCAGAGCCAGCCTGCAACAGCGTCCCTAAAACAGACTGAGATCTGCTGGCACCACACTGATCCTCTAGCCCTGAGACAGAGATCTATGGTAGGCATATGTGGTTGAGAAACAGCTATAGAGTAGGGTAGAGAATGAGCTAAAATCAATGTTCCTGGGTAAGGCCATCTTGGATGCTTAGAAAAGCCAAATTAAATTGTAACCTGTCACATTGTACATGTAGTCCGATTTGCGTCCCTCTAGATAATAGGATAAGATTGATCAACTGACTGTTTTACTAGAAAAGATTTGGTGGCCCGGTGGAAGATTGATTGTAGAGTGACAGATCTGTCACCGAGCCACTGAACCCTTTGTAGTAAAACAGTCAGGTGATCCACCTCATCCAATCATCTAGAGGGATGCGCTGTTTTGCATATCCACTAGCACACTGCTATTCTGATTTCTTATAGAGGCCCTAATATAAAGAGGTCCATGTGGTGACACATCATGTTCACCCTTCACACCCGCTATATACGTTTAGTTACTGGATACCATAAAGGTCACCCTAGGCTTTGGTAGGGAATTATGTTAAAAGCAAATCCTCATCATAATGTTATCTAAATTACTCTCTTTATGAACAGAAAACGTTAAATAATAGCGTAGTAGATGGAGGGAGTACAATTTTTCTTTCTAAAATGGAAGCATATGGGCGACATATGCCACCGAATTCCTATACAGTGGCATACGTCCAAGCCTTCCATCAGAGGCATAAGTCCTGAAATCCTACCAACGTATACCTCTGATGAAAGGGTGTGACCAGTTTGCCCCTCTTTCTGGTTCGGTGACATGGGTGTGGGTTAAACTGAGCATGCCACGTGCAAGTGCTTGACTTTTTAAAAATAACATTTCATACAAATAGATTTTTGGGATATTTTGCCTTCCTTCTGTTTTGAGGTGCAGGATTGTCCCTCGAAACATCATGTTTATAAACCAGTGCAAGTAAACATGACAAAATAAGCTATTTTACTGTAGAAAAACTCTAGTTTTCCATTGAATTATAAATTTTCTGCTGTCCATTCATAAACAGTTATGTACAATGTAAATAAAATCTGATGTAAAACCAGAATCGAAGCAATTTTATAATAACGATAAACGTTGAATATTTCAGCTGGTCAGTGTATGTCGTCATCTAATCTGTCCATGTAATCTTACACGAGGACGGGTAATTACAATAATTACTAAGATTACGCTACACAACGGGAACCACTGCTTTACATAAACAAGCTATAAAATGTTGTCTTAAAGCCAATTTCGTAAGCAGGTAAAAATCCATATAAAAACGGAGATGTTTGATTTATGAAACTTTTTTTGAGCCAAACACAGGAGCGGACACAAAGGAAAGGAGATGCATCAGTGTTTCCTTTATACCTTTCCTCATTTTTTTGGATCCACTTCTGGCTTTTAGCTCAAAAAATTTAGCCAAAACCTGCATCAAAACTTTGTGTGTGATCCTGGCTTAAGACATATTCTGCTATACATGGCTAGTAACACTAGACAATAGTGTCGTCATCAGATGTAAAGAATCAAATTCAAAAGTGATCATCGGGTGAACGCTCATTCATCAGCTAATTGCATCTATTATGTGGCCAAAAAAATGGTCGCTAGTAGGCAGCACTTCTTGCTGTATAAACAGGGAGATTTACTGCCGACATGATGCAGATCCATCAGGACGAACGATCATAGTATCGATCGTTCGTTCCTATACTTAACGTTCATTGCTCCATTTGAATGGAGCCAATGAGTGCCGATCAGCATGATGTTTCGGTGCTTGTTTAAAGGTGGCAAACAGAGGCAATACCTGCCCGTGTAAAACCACCTTAATATGGTGACATCTTGCGGGCACTTTTGCAAAAATGGCTGCTGCAACTGTATAGAAAAAAAATGTTTAGGGGATCTATAAAAATAAAAGCAATTTGAAATAGAAATAATGGTACTTACTAATATACACCTTATTTTCCCCTACTCCGGATCCTGATCTCCTTACTGCTGCAGTGATTTAAATAATACGCTTGCCCTGGGGTTGCAAACAAACTTATGTGCATGGACGTCTTGTAATTTGATCTCCACTCATAACCACACATTCCCAAGAATAATACATAACAAGAGTGAGTTTGATGACACTTCATGGCGACTTTAGAGCAAGCACCACATTTGCATAAATTCAACAGTAATGAGATAAGGAAAGAAGAACAATGTGAATATTAGGTCATTTAGTTTCTATTTTACATTCATTTTTTTTTTATTTCTCCAATGCATTTGAAATAAAAAGTGAAGTAACTTTTCAAATAGTCTTGATTAAAAATATCTTACAGTTTTATTTCTACCGCTCGTATGCAGACCTATGTGTCTCCATGGCTACAGACTACAAACCATATGTGTGATACCGCAGACATGTGAACCAACTGAATCCCGCTATTTGCTGACCTACAGACAGTGGGAGAGGGGGCAGATGGAAAAGAATATGACTGCAGGATCAGACTGCACAAGGTTTGCTTGCAGTCTGTAACCATGGAGACACATAGGTCTGCATTCCAGCTGTATACACAGACGGTTGGATATGTTTATTTAAGACTATATGCAAAGTTGGCTCACTTTAGATTATAGATCCATTAATGGTTACAAAGGTGAACATTACCTTTAATATCTATTGAGCTACAAGTACAGAAACCTTCATATTATGAGTGTGAATGCTTTAAAAGTAGAAAGCTGACGTAAATCATTTAAATCTGATAAACCAATCACACATATGCTTGCAATTATTTTGAGAAGTTCTCATCTCAGATATTGGAGACAAAGTAGTGATCATGGAGGCTGATATTTTTCTAGAGCTCCCGGCAGTAATCCTATTGAAGAACTGTAGTCAGTCTCTCGGCAGGCTGAAATAATTGCTAACTGTGTAGGAAAATAAATCTGTCCTCAATGTACTCTCATATATGGCCTGGGGTTTTATACAGATTTGTTTATTAGGTGCTACATTAACTTAGAATTAGTAGAACTTTTATGGTCTTTTAGTCATCATTTTTCTTACCTGTCAAAACATGGATATTTAGTGACACGAATAGTTTTAAGCAGTTACTGGGAAGGTATAGAGAGTTGACCTTTTGTGGTATTGATCCTGTTGCCAGAGGAGCTTTAATGGCTAGCATTTTCTCTACCTGTTCTTATTCGATAGCTTGGCCATAGACCTTACAATTGCAAACTCTCCTCTCTACGGCACACAGAGCTATCAAATTCATTGCATAAATTATTGTAAGTTATCAAGAGAAAAGGACTGTCAATATCTTATTTTTCTTTTTTATTAACAGTCATGGAGGCCTTCCTAATGCTTGGAAATGTTGGCAATTGCCTGGTATGCATCTTTCCTACATGCCAACCATTATGAGCCACTATTGCTTTATAGTCAAGAGTCTAGAGGATAGCAAAAACAAAAATATTTTTTGTAGCGAAAAGTATAATAAAATACACAAAGAATGCAGTTCTGAGAGACACCTATGATGTTTATGTAAATTGAAATATCTGGTTTAGGATACTTAGTATCAAGTTTGGCATCAATAACAGTCTAACACATTTTGCTATGGGTTTTTGTAAAATCCTAACTCCACTCAAAACCTGAAAATTTGGGAAGGACTGTGGTTAACTTAATATTACAGTCCACATTAATTCACAGGGGTCCAAAAAGAACTTGAAATATGGGGACTTGTTTGGAAATGTTTCAATCCTGAAGACTTAGTGGTCACTGGCGATTTTCTTACTTGACTTACTTAAAATCTTAGTATCTAACCTAGCACTATTTTGTGAGGGAAAAAAAAAAAAATCACCAATGTTCACCTGTTTGGGCCTAAGCAACTCCCAAACTTCCGCTTAAAGGACTCCAGTATGACATTAGTGGGGAGTTGGACGTTGGAGTCAAAACAGAATTTTCTAGTTTTGAGTAAGGTTAGGCTTCAGCCATAAAGAAACATGTGACATAACATAACAACAGTTATCGAGTGTGTTCATTACCTTTAGGCTTTCACTGGCTTCTGATGAAAAATCTCAGCTTTCCAGTATAACACTGTCCTTGGGTCAATGTAGATGTTGTCTTTTTGGCAATGGTGACAGATCAAAGTGTGGAACCAAAGTTGAATCAGACCTCTGCCTTCACTGGTGTCTTCATATCTATCATCAACCAATTAATAACACATGTAAGTCAGGGACGAGCATCTTTTGTGGAGGAAAACACACCCTGTTTAACTTGAATCTCTAGTACGTGACAAGATCAAATCAAGAACATCTTGATTATCCTGAGGTTCCAAATCCCTCCCTTTGAAGTTTTTAGTATGTGTCATGTGACCTTTCTAATATTTGCAATGTAGATACATATTCTGGTGATCTTTACAATATTGAATATTAAGTCAAATCAGATAACCAAGTGACGAATAAGAAAAATATCTAGATTGTTACATAAACTTGCACCGGCAACATAATACACAACACGAGCAGCGTCATAATAAATGCATGTAACTCACAAGTAGAAGCGTAATCTATTGTCAATTGTCTGTGATATGTTGGTCTATATGAGAATAGGGTATTTAGCTCTCTTATAGAAGTAAATTATTCATTTTTAGAGGTAGAAATATATAACTTTATGGTACCTTTTAAAAACAAATAAAACATCTTACTTTATTTTATTGACGATACATTTAAAAACCTGCAAAAATCTAAAAACACACTTTTCAAACATGTTATCCCCCTCAATGACTGTCCTCTGTCTTTTCACATTGGGTGTTTTATTAATCTTGTGCGTTGCGTGAGTGCATGAATAGTGTAGATGCTGGTCCTGTGTCTGGATGTCACTGGATTTGCAATTTTTTTAAGGGGTTGTATTAGATTAGAAAAAAAGAATCTCCTCTCTTGTCCATGGGCTTTGTCTGGTATTATAGTTGAGTTCAGGTGAATGGGATGAGTTGCAATACCAGACACATTGGCACTGTTTTTTTGGGGGAAAAAACAAAACCTTTTTTTCTAATTCAAGACCCCCATTTAAGCCTATTGAAATGAGATGCCGTAAACCCTTAACGACCGCCCACCGTCTTTTGATGGCAGGCGGTGCAGGTGCTTCGTTTACTGCAACGTCTTTTGACGAGTCTGATGAGCGCTCCTGTGAGCGCTCATCCTCTAAGCAGGAGCTATAACCAACAGCATTTGATCTTAGAGCAGCCTGCTGAACACAGCTGGGGTCGGAAAACATTCAGACCCCATCTATTTAAGCATTTGATTATCGCGGTCCGTGACCGCGGCAAGATCATAGGGGACTCCCCTTTTTGATCGCATCACTGGAAAGCCGGTGATGTGATCAAAGAGCAGGGAATCCCTCTGCAGTCAGACCTAGGGACCTAGAAAGGACCCTGGGTCTGTCTGTTCAGTTTGCTTGCTGTTAGGGCAGCACATAGTGTGCCCTAACAGCAGCCTGTGTCATAGTGACACAGTATGATGTATTAGCATACAGGAGTATGCTAATATATTACAAGAAAAAATAAAGTTATAAATAAAGTTATCCCTTAATGGGATTACAAAAAAGTAACAAAAAATTAAAATAAATTACAAAAAAAGCCCCCCCCAAAAAAGTAATTGTTTTGCATAAAATATATTTTATTGTCCCCACACTAAATAAAAACAAAAAAAAACAACACATATTAGGTATCCTCTACAACCCCTAGGTAACATGTCACATATATGTAGGTGACAACCGCCAATCGGAAGTATGGAGTGTTCTCACGGGCTGAACGCACTCCATACTGAGCGGTTGTCGGCTGTATGTTACTGCCGACACCACACTGCAATGATCCCGCCTGTTAGACCACTTAGATGCCCCTGTCAACAGCAACAGGCGGCATCCAAGCCGTTAGAAAAAGAGGGAAGCCCCCTTCGATGGCCCATTGCCCCCCACGTCTGCCATATTTGCGGTCCTATTGAGCCGGCAAAAAACATGACATACTGCAACACAAAAGTATTGTCATTTATTGTGCAAGCAATGCAATGATAACTGGTTCAAGCGTCCCAGGGGGACTAAAAAAAAAAATATAAAAAAAGTTAATTACATTATCCTCAATGTCCTTTATTTTTATATCCTCTAGAGCGGAACCTCTTCGAAAGATCAGAGGCCTGATTTTCAAAGGCAGTCTCAGTGGAACAGATTCGACGTGCTCTTAGAAATTGCCCTGTAGGAATTGCTCTCAAGGTCTGTGGGGGATGAGACGATTTAGCATGCTATCCATATGTTATACATAGGTGATGCCTTCGGAGGACATTTAGGGCTGTGTACAGATCTCCTTCTTTGTCATAACTATGAACATATTGAGAGTCATGGTGTATTGAGGATGGGATTACCTGCTCCCATGCATGGTGACTGTCGATCATCTAATGGATGCACATTTGTACATCATCTATTAAATCTAGAGATCTACATATACAGTGAAGGAAATAAGTATTTGATCCCTTGCTGATTTTGTAAGTTTGCCCACTGTCAAAGACATGAACAGTCAAGAATTTTTAGGCTAGGTTAATTTTACCAGTGAGAGATAGATTATATAAAAAAAAAAAAAAGAAAATCACATAGTCGAAATTATATATATTTATTTGCATTGTGCACAGAGAAATAAGTATTTGATCCCCTACCAACCATTAAGAGTTGAGCCTCCTCCAGACCAGTTACACGCTCCAAATCAACTTGGTGCCTGCATTAAAGACAGCTCTTACATGGTCAGCTGTATAAAAGACTCCTCTCCACAGACTCAATTAATCAGTCTGACTCTAACCTCTACAACATGGGCAAGACCAAAGAGCTTTCTAAGGATGTCAGGGAGAAGATCATAGACCTGCACAAGGCTGGAATGGGCTACAAAACCATAAGTAAGACGGTGGGTGAGAAGGAGACAACTGTTGGTGCAATAGTAAGAAAATGGAAGACATACAAAATGACTGTCAATCAACATCGATCTGGGGGCTCCATGCAAAATCTCACCTCGTTGGGTATCCTTGATCCTGAGGAAGGTGAGAGCTCAGCCGAAAACTACACGGGGGGAACTTGTTAATGATCTCAAGGCAGCTGGGACCACAGTCACCAAGAAAACCATTGGTAACACATTACGCCGTAATGGATTAAAATCCTGCAGTGCCCGCAAGGTCCCCCTGCTCAAGAAGGCACATGTACAGGCCCGTCTGAAGTTTGCAAATGAACATCTGGATGATTCTGAGAGTGATTGGGAGAAGGTGCTGTGGTCAGATGAGACTAAAATTGAGCTCTTTGGCATTAACTCAACTCGTCGTGTTTGGAGGAAGAGAAATGCTGCCTATGACCCAAAGAACACCGTCCCCACTGTCAAGCATGGAGGTGGAAACATTATGTTTTGGGGGTGTTTCTCTGCTAAGGGCACAGGACTACTTCACCGCATCAATGGGAGAATGGATGGAGCCATGTACCGTCAAATCCTGAGTGACAACCTCCTTCCCTCCACCAGGACATTAAAAATGGCTCGTGGCTGGGTCTTCCAGCACGACATTGACCCGAAACATACAGCCAAGACAACAAAGGAGTGGCTCAAAAAGAAGCACATTAAGGAGTGGCCTAGCCAGTCTCCAGACCTTAATCCCATCGAAAATTTATGGAGGGAGCTGAAGGTCCGAGTTTCCAAGCGACAGCCTCGAAATCTTAATGATTTACAGATGATCTGCAAAGAGGAGTGGGCCAAAATTCCATCTAACATGTGTGCAAACCTCATCATCAACTGCAAAAAATGTCTGACTGCTGTGCTTGCCAACAAGGGTTTTGCCACCAAGTATTAAGTCTTGTTTGCCAAAGGGATCAAATACTTATTTCTTTGTGCACAATGCAAAAAAACATATATAATTTTGACTATGTGATTTTCTTTTTTTTTTTTTTTTTATTTAATCTATCTCTCACTGGTAAAATTAACCTAGCCTAAAAATTCTAGACTGTTGATGTCTTTGACAGTGGACAAACTTACAAAATCAGGAAGGGATCAAATACTTATTTCCTTCACTGTATGTTGATCAACATCCGTGAGTAATGGCACAGCGAACTGTGGTGCCATCACTCAATATAGCTGCGGTAGGACCTTGGATGTAGTGCGCATGCGCCGGGTGAGGGTCCGTTCAGGACGTAGTTCACGGCGCAATATGGACTTGTTTTGTTTTTATGGGTGTCATTTTTAAACAGTATGTACAACTGTTTGGTTTGTCTTCTATAAAAGATTTTTGTATTTTTCTATTAAATGATTGATTTTGTCTTATTATAGCATCTAAGGGAAGTTTTCTTGGTGTTTATGTCTTATATGGGTTCCCATATGCAAATTAATATGTATTGATTATATGACCTTAAAATAATAGGTATTATTGTAGACAAGCCGACTGATAAGTTGTATCTCCCAGTTTTGGAGTTTAATTTATTACACAAAGAAGACCACCTATTTACAATCAGCGGTCTATATAAGTCAACTGATAAACTGTTTACCATGGGATTCCATATAAAATCTATCATTATTGTTGTATAAGGCGATGCCATTTATATGTTGGTTCCTTCTAGATATATATATATATATATATATATATACATACAGTGAAGGAAATAAGTATTTGATCCCTTGCTGATTTTGTAAGTTTGCCCACTGTCAAAGACATGAACAGTCTAGAATTTTTAGGATAGGTTAATTTTACCAGTGAGAGATAGATTATATTTAAAAAAAAAACAGAAAATCACATTGTCAAAATTATATATATTTTTTTGCATTGTGCACAGAGAAATAAGTATTTGATCCCTTTGGCAAACAAGACTTAATACTTGGTGGCAAAACCCTTGTTGGCAAGCACAGCAGTCAGACGTTTTTTGTAGTTGGAGGTTTGCACACATATTAGATGGAATTTTGGCCCACTCCTCTTTGCAGATCATCTGTAAACCATTAAGATTTCGAGGCTGTCGCTTTGCAACTCGGATCTTCAGCTCCCTCCATAAGTTTTCGATGGGATTAAGGTCCGGTGACTGGCTAGGCCACTCCATGACCTTAATGTGCTTCTTTTTGAGCCACTCCTTTGTTGCCTTGGCTGTATGTTTTGGGTCATTGTCATGCTGGAAGACCCAGCCACGAGCCATTTTTTATGTCCTGGTGGAGGGAAGGAGGTTGTCACTCAGGATTTGACGGTACATGGCTCCATCCATTCTCCCATTGATGCGGTGAAGTAGTCCTATGCCCTTAGCAGAGAAACACCCCCAAAACATAATGTTTCCACCTCCATGCATGACAGAGGGGACGGTGTTCTTTGGGTCATAGGCAGCATTTCTCTTCCTCCAAACACGGCGAGTTGAGTTAATGCCAAAGAGCTCAATTTTAGTCTCATCTGACCACAGCACCTTCTCCCAATCACTCTCAGAATCATCCAGATGTTCATTTGCAAACTTCAGACGGGCCTGTACATGTGCCTTCTTGAGCAGGGGGACCTTGCGGGCACTGCAGGATTTTAATCCATTACGGCGTAATGTGTTACCAATGGTTTTCTTGGTGACTGTGGTCCCAGCTGCCTTGAGATCATTAACAAGTTCCCCCCGTGTAGTTTTCGGCTGAGCTCTCACCTTCCTCAGGATCAAGGATACCCCACGAGGTGAGATTTTGCATGGAGCCCCAGATCGATGTCGATTGACAGTCATTTTGTGTGTCTTCCATTTTCTTACTATTGCACCAACAGTTGTCTCCTTCTCACCCAGCGTCTTACTTATGGTTTTGTAGCCATTCCAGCCTTGTACAAGTCTATGATCTTGTCCCTGACATCCTTAGAAAGCTCTTTGGTCTTGCCCATGTTGTAGAGGTTAGAGTCAGACTGATTAATTGAGTCTGTGGACAGGAGTCTTTTATACAGGTGACCATTTAAGACAGCTGTCTTTAATGCAGGCACCAAGTTGATTTGGAGCGTGTAACTGGTCTGGAGGAGGCTGAACTCTTAATGGTTGGTAGGGGATCAAATACTTATTTCTCTGTGCACAATGCAAAAAAATATATATAATTTTGACAATGTGATTTTCTGTTTTTTTTAAAATATAATCTATCTCTCACTGGTAAAATTAACCTAGCCTAAAAATTCTAGACTGTTCATGTCTTTGACAGTGGGCAAACTTACAAATTCAGCAAGGGATCAAATACTTATTTCCTTCACTCTATCTATATATAATTCCTTGTGACATAATTCTCTCCTTGTATATATATGTGGACATTGAACATTTTTTGTATTTTTTTACGGTTGTGTTTTCAATTATTGTATTACTGTTTTAGACAATAGCCTGGGAAATGTTATTCATTTTGCTCACTGAATAAATTTTGCATATAAATTTTTTCTACCCTGATGTGTGCTGGAGGTGTCCTAGGGTGTAGTTTGCTTTTTCTCTTTTATTTTTTATATATCATACTGAGATTGCCAGAGGCATGTAGTAAAACAATAGTTTGTGCTCAAACATATCAGGAGCAGAAACCTCCCCGATAGTTTGTTACAGTCTATTAGTGTAAATGTATCAGCCTGGAGACCAGGTTATTTAGGAATGGCTTTACTGGATATACCGTAATTGTAGTATATAAGAGTTGTCCAGGTTGCCTCTGGATGTAAACAAGAAATGTTTCCATTAACTCACAGCAAGCAGAGGTCTTTAACAATGATTTAACTGTATTTAAATAAAACAAATAAGCCATGTTAATAGACTAATTAGGAAGAGTTATAGAATCCTGCCGGCACTGATACTCTGCAATATTGCAGAAAGAAATTATGGAATATATATGGATTTGATATCTTCTTTTAAATACAATGGAGCTCATATGTCAGTCAAGTAGGTCATGTATGATATCAGTGATGGAGCAATACATTAAGCACCAATGTAGTTTACAGATGTCAAATAGACATAATCTAATCTCTTTGACTGCTATGAGAATGGCAAATTTAATCCTATAGCATGGCTTTGGATCAAGCAATAGGATCAGACTTTTGCACAGTTTGACCTGAATTAAACTGTACAGAACTATTAATATTACTCCACTCCACTGAGTCCTATTATACTGTGTTAATTAAATGACTCCCTTCAATTAGATCTGATCAACTGTGCTTTCTTCCTAGTTTATTCTTTGACTGCATATTGTAATATTAGTTAGGATTAGAGATTTTCTGAAATTTGTTACAGATTTAATCGTACTGGCCATCAGATTCTATTTGGTTAGAATAAATTAGTCGCACATTGAAAGTGCCTTGATTGCCCTGAAAAAGTCATGTATGACACTCTGAGGTCTTCTAGGACTGTATCCAACCCCTTTCAAGCCCTTGAACGCCAAGACGACATTAGTCTTGTCAAAGTGACAGCAACTTATATGGCTATGGGTGAACGGATAGTAGCCAGTGGTAACAAACACCCTGTAATAATCCCTTTTGGTGGTAGATGCCTACCTGTGTTCATACACACACTGTAGTTTTGGAAGAAGCAATGGCTTTTTAACAAGCAGTCCAAAAATTATTCCGATTTGGGGAGTAGCAACAGGTTTGGTGTAATTTGAAAGATTTTTTTTATCATCTATCTATCTATCTATCTATCTATCTATCTATCTATCTATCTATCTATCTATCTCTTTTACCACTTGCATGATTGTCCTGGAAAGTGAAGAAGCAATGGCTTTTTACGCTATTTATTTTAAGAAAAAAAATAGTCACTTGGACACAGACTGAAGTATAACGACGCTTTATAAATGCCTGACGCAGAACAGTAGGCCAATTTTTGTTGGCACTATTAGATATATGCAAAATAATGAGTGACGACATATCCGCGACATCTGTTTCAGAACGCAACGGCACACTATCAGCACCAGAATTAATATTCTTGAAGAAGATTTGTGAATCATGCGATGAAGATTGGCGATTCACAAATTAATGTAAGAATCGTATAGCTGCAGCAGAAGTCACTCACAGCAATGGCTGCTTGTCTAACTAACACACTGACTGACTCCGATCCCTGTTCAAAATCTGTCTATCAAATTGTAAATCGAAAGTATCGATTCTCTTCTCCTCACTATGAAACATACTCACTGACACTAATCCACTATTCTGTGTTTTACTATCTCTCACTTGGATCGTCACTTTCAAGTGAAGTTCAAGATTGCAAACAAACACAAGCAAAAAAATACAGAGTAATACCTATAACTGGCACAGAGGCCAATATGGAGTTCCCTTAAAAAGATTTTTGATTTTGGCTGGTTGGACGGCCATGCGGACCATGCATGCATCTCCCAGCATCCCTACCTACTGTCAGACCCACTGCGATAGTGCTAAGCTTTTAGGACCAGGTTTTTGAGAATTCTCTGTGAAATTTTTCTCCTAAGCTTCTCAATATGTACTGACCTACAATATCAGGGGCCCATGATGTCTCTTACCTTATCTTTTCCATATCTTTTAGGGCAGGAGAGGCTTGGCATGAAATGTGGAGATTTTAAATATTTATGAGCACTTTCTATTCTGTCACTTTGTGAGTATATGAAATAAAGTACCAAAAGATTTTATCCAGAACTGCAGTCTGCGCTATGTTTCTCTTCTTTTATCCTCTGCAGAACCACTTTATGTGAAGGATGGGAGGCCATGCAGTAGAAAATCAAGTGTGTTCAGCTACTTCATCTGCCACATCTAACTTCCTTGATATTGGGAACGGTGAGAAACTTTTCCTGCAGACTGTGTGTTTGTATTTTATCTGGACTATACAGTGTGTAGCCCCATTGCATTTAATCTTTATATATTTCCTTTACTTGCAACAGTAGAAAATGCAAGACCTGTACCAACATCTTGTCATCAAATACCATCCACATATCAAACAGGCAGCAGGACTATAAAGTCACTGGCACGTTCTCCTGTACATCCTCCAATGTAGTTTACATGATCCGGTGTACAAGGTGCATCAATAAAGGAATCTACGTTGGAGAAACAATACAAAAATTATAAACCAGGATGAATCTTCACAGACATACAATAAAACAGGAGGTGGATACACCCGTGGGAAAACACTTCTCTGGATCAGACCACAGTCTGACAGATTTAGGGCATGTTCACACGTACACGTCCATTACGGCTGAAATCACGGAGCAGTTTTCAGGCGCTTTTCGCTGCATCCATTACGGACGTAATTGGAGCTGTTTTTCCATGGTGTCAATGGAAAACGGCTCCAATTACGTCTCAAGAAGTGACAGGCACTTCTTTGACGCGGGCGTCTTTTTTATGCGCCATCTTTTGACAGCGGCGCGTAAAAAAAATTACCGTCGGCACAGAACATCGTAAAGCCCATTCAAATGAATGGGCAGTTGTTTGCCGACGCTTTGGTGCCGTATTTTCGGATGTAATTCGATGTTAAAACGCCAGAATTACGTCCGTAAATAGGGTGTGTGAACCCAGCCTTAAAGGTCCTCATCCTGAAGGGTCATTTTAAGAACAGAGAAATAAAAATTTGGGAATTCAAGCTGATGATAAAATTCCAGTCATTGACACAAGGACTCACTCTAATACCTGGATCTATGAGCCACTACATGGACACACGTCCCATTAGACTGACTACAGATCCCTTATCTCCTAAGTCATCACCCCAATAACCTCAGTTTTATGGCCCGGCTTATCGTAATGATGTATCACCTCATGTACTAATTGTCTTTGTGTAACATCTTAAATGTCATTCATTTGTAAACTTGACTGAAGGGGCCTGTGTGCTCTGAAAACTTGCATATATAATTTTTATGGTTAGCCAATAAAGGTATCATACCTACTATACTTTTGTCTTTTTTGACACAAAAGTATTTAGCATTGCACAATCTTTATATATGTATTTCTGAGTGGACTGCTGGCTGGATTTTATCCACTGCAATTGTATGCTCCACTGAATACAGATTAGTGCAAACCATATGTCATTACATTATATATTTTCCAATGCACCAAATACTGTATAGAATTTCTCACTAGGTGGGAGTCTAAGATTTTCTCCACAACAATCTCTGGATGTCCCTCCACCGCTACAAATGAGTGAGGTGCTTTAGTTGAGTGAGCTGGGGTCAAATAGGGTCTCAGAATTCAGGATTTGAAGAGGATGGTTACATAGTTACATAGTTTGTACGGTTGAAAAAAGACACATGTCCATCAAGTTCAACCAAGGGATGGGAAAGGGGAAGTGGGATGGGAAAGGGGAAGTAAAAAATTTCTACACATAGCAGTTAATATTTTTTTGTTCTAGGAAATTATCTAAGCCTTTTTTAAAGCCATCTCCTGTCCCTGCTGTGACCAGCTCCTGCGGTAGGCTATTCCATAGATTCACAGTTCTCACAGTAAAGAAGGCTTGTCGCCTCTGCAGGTTGAACCTTTTTTTCTCCAGACGGAGGGAGTGCCCCCTTGTTTTTTGAGGGGGTTTTACATGGAACAGGATTTCACCATATTTTTTGTATGCGCCATTCATATATTTATATAAGTTAATCATGTCCCCCCTTAGTCGTCTTTTCTCAAGGCTAAATAGGTTTAGTTCTTTTAGTCTTTCCTCATAACTTAGATTCTCCATGCCCTTTATTAGCTGTGTTGCTCTTCTTTGTATTTTTTCCAACTCCAGGGCATCCTTTCTATGAACTGGAGCCCAGAACTGGACTGCATATTCTAGATGAGGCCTCACTAATGCTTTGTAAAGTGGTAATATTACATCCCTGTCCCGCGAGTCCATGCCTCTTTTGATACACGACAATATTTTGCTGGCCTTTGAAGCAGCTAATTGACACTGCATGCTGAAATTTAGTTTATGATTTACAAGTACACCCAGATCCTTCTCAACAATTGACTCCCCCAGTGTAGCTCCCCCTAGGACATATGATGCTTGCAGGCTTTTCGTACCCAGGTGCATAACTTTACATTTATCTACATTAAACTTCATTTGCCAAGTGGACGCCCAAACACTTAGTTTGTTTAAATCTGACTGCAATTCACAAACATCTTCCATAGTCTGAACTATATTGCATAGCTTGGTGTCATCTGCAAAAATAGAAATAGTGCTATTAATCCCATCCTCTATATCATTAATAAATAAGTTGAATAATAGTGGTCCCAGCACTGAACCCTGGGGTACACCACTTATAACTGGGGACCATTCAGAGTAGGAATTATTGACCACAACTCTCTGGATACGGTCCTTGAGCCAATTCTCAATCCAATTACAAACTATACTTTCTAAACCTATAGTCCTTAATTTACCCATTAGATGTCTATGAGGGACAGTGTCAAATGCCTTTGCAAAGTCCAAAAACACTATATCCACAGCGGCCCCTCTGTCTAGGCTTCTGCTTACCTCTTCATAAAAACAAATCAGGTTGGTTTGACAGCTTCTGTCCTTTGTAAAACCGTGCTGGCTGTCACTTATAATACTATTTATTGTCACATAATTCTGTATATAGTCCCTCAATAGCCCCTCAAACATTTTCCCCACAATTGATGTTAAGCTTACTGGTCTATAATTACCCGGCGAAGACCTAGAGCCCTTTTTGAAAATATGCACCACATTTGCCCTGCGCCAGTCCCTTGGCACTATACCACTCATGAGAGACTCTCTAAATATTATTAAGAGGGGGACAGAAATAACTGAACTAAGCTCTTTAAGAACTCTAGGGTGTAACCCATCTGGTCCCGGGGCCTTGTGTACATTTATTTTATTTAATTTAGCTTGGACCATATCTACATTCATCCAATTCAGTATATCAACTGATATATTAACAGCACCGGCAGCGGCTACATCAGCTGCTCCTTCTGTTGTATATACAGAGCGGAAGAACCCATTTAGTAACTCTGCCTTCTCTTGATCCCCTGTGACCAACTCCCCATTACCACTATCTAAGGGTCCTACATGTTCAGACCTGGGCTTTTTTGCATTTATATGCTTGAAGAATTTTTTAGGATTTGTTTTACTATCCTTGGCCACCTGCCTTTCATTTTGTATTTTTGCTGATTTTATTACATTTTTACATATTTTATTAAGCTCTTTATATTTTACAAAGGCTGCAGATGTACCCTCAGATTTGTATTTTTTAAATGCCCTTTTTTTGTCATGTATTGCCCCTTTCACAGAAGGTGTAAGCCATGTGGGGTTTAATTTTAGTCGTTTATACTTGTTACCTGTAGGAATACGTTTTGCACTATAATTACCCAAAGTAGATTTGAAAATCTCCCATTTATCATTTGTCCCATTATTTGACATTAGTTCTTCCCAGTCTATATCCTGAATTGCCGCCCTCATCCTGGGGAAATTGGCTTTCTTAAAATTAAATGTTTTTGCCCTCCCAGCCTGCGTTTGTTTTTTACAGTATAGGTAAAATATAACTATATTATGATCACTGTTACCGAGGTTTTCACGAACATTGACATTCCCAACAAGATCTGCATTATTAGAAATGACCAGATCCAACAGAGCTTCACCTCTAGTCGGGTCTTCCACAAACTGGCCCATAAAATTTTCCTGCAACAGGTTGAGGAAATGTCTCCCCTTTGCAGTTGAAGCCGAACCATGACACCAATTAATATTCCGATAATTAAAATCTCCCATTATCACAACAGTACCCGCCTGTGCAGCCCGCTCCATTTGTTTATATATTTGACCTTCTATCTCTTCAGTTATATTGGGGGGTCTATAGATTACACCAAAAGTAATTTTTTCAGTGTTTACTTCCCTTTGTAATTCCACCCACAAGGTTTCAACCTCCTCCACAGTCTTCACCCTCTAATGTCTCATTTACACTCACCTTCATATCGCTTCTCACATACAGACATACACCACCACCTTTCCTATTTGCCCTGTCTTTCCGAAACAGTGTAAAACCCTGTAGATTTACAGCCCAGTCATGTGAAGAGTCCAGCCATGTTTCAGCAACACCAACTATATCTATATCTTCTTCCAGTATTAAGGCCTCCAGCTCCCCCATTTTGCTTGCTAGACTTCTGGCATTTGTGAACATACACTTTAACTTGCCTTTAAATGTTTCACTTTCACTATCAGAAATGTGATTATTTGACATTTGGGCCTTTTTATTTTCACTGCTGTTTTGCAACGAAAGGATCTCCTTATCTTGTTGTCTAGTCCTCTCCTCACCGTCTGTTTCTCCCCCCACCAATATAGTCTGACCCCTCTCTAACCTAACTACCCCTTTATTTCCTACATTGGCCTCCCTCAGCCCTAGTTTAAACACTCCGTCACCCCAGCTAGAATTCTCTCCCCCAGCACAGCGGACCCCCTTCCATTTAGGTGCAAATCATCTGCAGAATACAGTTTGTACCCCAATGAAAAGTCAGCCCAGTGCTCTAGGAACCCAAATCCTTCTCCTCTACAGAGATGTTACTATAGATGAAAGGCTATGGGGTCTATCACATTAAAAATCCTCAAAGGGCCAATGGTTTTAGATTAGCAAACAGAAGTGAACCCTATGTTTTTAAATGCATTTATGGCAAGCCAAATCTTATACCTAACCTTAAATGCGGTGTCTATGGACATGGTTTTGACAAGGTACATAGGTTGCTACACATTAAAAACCGCCTATATTTAGATTTCTCCACTCCTACTGAGCCATGTGGCTGCAATGTAGTGTTGGATCGCAAAATGGAATATTTTTCGAATTGTCATATGGTTCCCTCTTGAATGAACAGTATCTTGAAGCGAATAGTCACTCTACAGAATCATAAGCATTGTCGTAGCAAGTAAAACCACCATTTGGGAATAATGCTGGTCATGCATGGAACTATTTTTTTTCAGAATTGATCGATCTGATTAATTAAAATTGATGTAACGTTCACTCCATATTCATTTTGAGTATTTTCAGTTAGTTAAACATTCCTTCACTAATCTGATACTGATATAGTTGCATACAGGTGCTTCTTTATACTATTATATCACAATTTTTCTTTAAAACAGCATAGAATTGGACTATGTTATCTAATCTTTGTATGGCCAGCTTAAAGGTGTTGAATGAGTTTAGATACATAGGTCTGCTTTTTCTGTCTTAGAAATTTAGCCACTCTTTTCTTTGGTTTGTGTCTGATATTGCAGGTTAGCCGCATTGAATGACCATGAGCTGTAATACCAGACAGACACAGAATATAGACAAGAGTGGTGCTACTTCTGGGAAAAATACCTTTTGTTCTAACCTTATAAAAAACCTTTCAAGTCAGGTTTCTTATTTGTAGAATCACTGATACCCAAACATTCTGGGCAGGGCTTTCTTGTGATATTACGCGGATGAAACTAGGGACTGGATGGGCTTGGCTTATCAACTACTCTAGCTTGAACAGACTTTCTTGTTGACTATGTATTTTCTTGGTAATATTGAGACACTGTGATAATACAATTGCTGTTGTGCTTTTTGCCGATTCGCTGGTGATTTTGTGACATTAGGCAACTCTTCATGTAGACTTGTGATTATTCCAGTTCTGCTTCCATGAAAGTACATAAGATCACTCTGAAACACTGCACTAGTGGACTGCATGGACATTGAGTACATATGTGGACTTCAATGGTTGCCCAAAAATAAACACATTTAGAGCTCCCACCGCAAATAGCTAGTAGGAGTGGGGATTCACTAGCATGATCAGATTCTACTGTAGGGGCACACAATGAAAACTAGTTGTTAAAACTAAGCAAGCCTAAAGGGTGTATTCACACATTGTAGTCATATTGTGGCCTTTGCTGAAATTTTGCAGAAAACCCTTTTAGGTTTCATGTACTCGGCTGTACTATGTGTCTGTTTTTTTTACAAAGGTGTATTAGGGCTTCCATAGTGGTGCACTAGCCCTTTATTGTACCTCTATTTACCTCCATGTTTGTGTCACAGCTATGGGTAGCGGAGAAGCAGCTTCCCAAACAACAGTCAATGATAGTCTTAGGACAAGAATACCTGGATAGAAGATTTGGCTACACTAGGTGTGGCAGACACCTGATGTAGTAGACATGAGGCGTAGCAGACACGTGGCGTATAAGACACTTGGCACAGATGACACTCGACTCCAACACTAGACTTCGCACTGGAACAAACAGAATTACTGGATATGGGATACAGGATACGGGAACACAGGATACAAGGTACAACTAAGGGACCATTTGCAATAATGAACATGGGCAGACACAATGCTCAGGCAAGGAGTTAGAGTGCAGAGTCCTTTTTATAGTCCAGGGTGCATTGGCATTGGGTAGGGTACATTTCACATGTGCGCGTGCTGGCCTTTTAAGGACAGGGACGAGCGTGCGTGTGCACCCTAGAGGAAACAGAGGAACAGTGCAGCCATGTGTGCTGGCATCTCCGAAGAGGGAGACACCGGCAAGCTCTCAGTGTCCTGTCGTTGCGGCTGCCGGTGAGTATAACGGTACCCCCCCTACGCCTCCTCTGTTTAGGTCCAGAGCCTAGGAGGAACTATTTAATGAGAGTTGGGGTATTAATGTTCTCTTCTGGCTCCCAAGACCTCTCCTCAAGGCAAAACCCTTTCCAGTACACCAGATAGAATGTCTTTCCTCCTACTCTCTTGTAGTCCAGAAGAACTGCTGGGAGCAACTGCAGAACCAGGAGATTTACTGTAGCGGTTTAGGACCACAGGCTTTAGGAGGGACACATGAAACAAATTGCGAATTCTGAGGGTAGGAGGCAGCCGAAGCTTATAGGACACAGGGTTTATTTGTTGCAAGACCTGGAAGGGGCAGAGGAACTTGGGAGCGAAGTTGTAAGAAGGGATCTTGAGACAAATGTTTTTAGAAGGCAGCCAGACTAAGGAGGAATTTTTATTTTTCTATTGGCATATCCTTTCATGCGAACAACTGCCTGAAGAATCGCGTACTTTGTTTGCTGCCAGATGTGAAGGAAAGACCCAAAGGAAGAATTGGCTGCAGGTACTTGAGTCATTGCTGGCACAGGAAGAGGAACTCGTGGATGTAGACTGTACACAATGAAGAATGGAGAAGAAGCAGTAATTTGACTTGTATGGTTGTTATAGGAGAATTCCGCCCATGGCAGAAATTGTACTCAGTTATCATGTTGGACTGAAACAAAATGACAAAGATAGTTTTCTATTACTTGATCGGTCCTTTCCACTTGACCATTAGACTGTGGGTGACAGGCAGAAGAAAAATCCAGCTTCACATCTAGCAGCTTACACAGGGCTCTCCAAAATTTGGATGTGAACTGTACCCCGCGGTCAGACACAATATGAAGGGGTAGTCCGTGTAGACGAAAAATGTGCTGGATGAACAGATTTGCCAGACGAGGAGCTGAGGGAAGACCAGTTAAAGGAACAAAATGTGCCATTTTGGAGAAACCCTCCACTACTACCCAGACAGTAGTACATCCAGCAGAAGGAGGAAGGTCTGTAATAAAGTCCATAGTGATGTGCTGCCAGGCACTGGCAGAGGTTTGAGCAGACCAACAGGTTTGGAATGGGTAGATTTGTTTGAGGCTCAGTTAGTACAGGAGGAAACATAGTCCAAAACATTCCTCGGCAGCGTGGGCCACCAGTAGTGATGAGTAATAAAGTCTTGCGGACACTAGGGTGCCCAGCCAGTTTGGAATTATGTCCCCAGCGGAGAATTATTTCCCTGTCAGCTGGACAAATGAAGATTTTTTCAGGAGAAATGTCCTTGATCTGTAGAGTGTTTACAGCAACAATCCTGAAAGTGTCAATTATATGTTGAGGACTTTCTTCAGAGTCGTCTATCTCGAATGACCGGGACAGGGCATCAACCTTAATGTTTTTGTCTGCAGGACGGAAGTGAAGAAGGAATTGAAATCTTGTGAAGAACAGTGACTATCTAGCTTGATGAGGATTTAGTCGCCGTGCAGACTGGAAATGTGAGATTTTTGTGATCCGTAAAAATTATGATCGATTGATCAGCCCCCCCCCCCAGCAGGTGTTTCCACTCTTCCAAGGCCAACTTGACAGCGAGTAATTCCCAGTCCCCAATGGAGTAGATGCGCTCAGCAGGAGAAAAGAGTTTGGAGAAGAATTGCTTTCTCCTTGGAATTCCCCAGAAACAAGAATGCTCCTGCACAGATGGAAGAGGCATCAACCTCCAAGGAAAATTGTCAAGTCACATCAGAATATTGAAGAACAGAGGCAGAAGTAAAGGCGCTCTTGAGGTTGGAGAATGCCGACTCTGCCTCAGGGGTCCAGTCTTTAGCGTTCACTCCCTTCTTGGTAAGAGCTTAGATGGAAGCAGTAAGGGACGAGAAATTTGAGATGGACTGTCGATAAAGATTGGCGAATCCAAGAAATCTCTGTATAGGCCGGAGGCCTTGAGGGCGTGGAAGACAGTGCGTGGAAGACAGACTTCCCCTTTTCCAGATCCATTTGAAGACCACAATCAGAAATAATATAACACAGTAAGGGCAAGGACTTTTTTTCAAATACTTACTTCAGGAGTTTCACGTATAGGCTATTCCCCCTTAACTGTAACAAGACTTGCCGTACATGCTTCCGATTCGTCGTTAGATCAGGTGAGTGGATCAGGATGTCGTCCAGATACACAACCATGCAGACATATAGAAGATCACGGAAGATATTGTTTGCGAATTCTTGGAACACTGCTGGAGCATTACACAGTCCAAAGGGCATTACGAGATATTCGTAGCTACCGTCTCGGGTGTTATATGCAGTTTTCCATTCGTCACCCTTGCGGATACGTATCAGGTTATAGGCCCCGCATAGATCCAGCTTAGTAAAAACCTTGGCTCTACAAATCCTGTCAAAGAGTTCAGAGATAAGCGGGTGGGGTACTGTTTATTTTTACTGTAATTTAGTTTAACCCACGGTAGTCAATACATGGTCGTAGTGAGCAATATTTTTTCTCCGCAAAGAAGAATCCAGCTCCGGCTGGTGACATAGACTTCCTGATGTACCTCCTCTGTAGGTTGTCCTGGACATTCTCTAACATTACCTTGGTTTCCGGCAAGGAGAGAGGATAAACCTGTCCACGAGGGGGGAAGGCTTTAGGAAGCAGCCCGATAGGACAGTCATAGGGATGATGAGGAAGGGAGACTGAGGCAAAGAAGAAATAACAGGTCGAACCTGAGACAGACAGCGGTGAAGACATCAGGGTTTTTGGATGACCTCTCCGGAGTTCCAATCAAGGACTGGAGCGTGGTGGCAAAGCCATGGCAATCCCAGCAGGAGGGGTTTTATAGCTTTCGATAGGTCATATAAAGTTATAGATTCAGAATGAAGGACTCCTATGTGTAGTCTCAGAGGTTTGGTGATAGACAGGATAGGGTCCGGCAGAGGTTGCCATCAACAGAAGCGACCGCCAGAGGTTTCTCCAGAGGAGCAGTGGCCAAGTGGAGATGATCTACTAAGTCCTGCTGGATGAAGTTTGCAGCTGCAGAGTAAAGAGGTACAGCAGGTACAGAGTGCGATCCTTCACCGGACACAGGAATAGAAAGTCTGGGAGAGAATTTAGTGGTCGAGGTAGATTCACCTAGGATTGTCTCTCCATTCAAGCCTAGGTGCTGGAATTTCCCAGCTTTTGAGGGCATTGGCATACAAAATGTCCCTTGTGGCCACAGTACAGTCATAACCCAGTCGATCGTCTGCGCTGCCGTGCCTGGTCCGACAATCAGAGTCTATCTACCTGCATACAGAACAGGGAAGTAGAGGCTTTGAAATTTTGGTGCCAGTCGACAAGACTTTTTCTCCAGACAAATTTCCAGAGTGCGCTCTTTGATCCTCATATCGATCCGGGTTGCCAGAAGTATTATGACATCCAAGGTAGCAGGGAGCTCTCGAGTTGCCAGTTCATCCTTAATATGAGAGGCAAGACCCTGCCATAAAGTTGCCACTAAGACCTCATTATTCCAAGCCAGCGTATGGAAGGAGAAGGCGTACTCCTCTACAGTAGACTTCTCTTGATTGAGGGTCAGCAGTGAATCAGCGGTAGAGGATGTTCAACCCGGCTCCTCGAACACTGTACAGAATGTCTCTATAAATAGTGGCAAATCAGAAAATTCTGGAACCTCTCGTTTCAAGATGGGTTTCGCCCATGCCAGGGTTTTGCCAAAGAGGAGAGAAATAATAAAAGCGACCTTGGCCTCATCAGAGGGGAAGAGATGGCACGTAAGTTGAAGTGGATTGTACACTGGCCTCTACAGGTCTTAAGATCCCCGTCATGGCGAGGAGGTAGAGGCAACAAAATTGTAGACCCAGGGCAGGCAGGAGGGATAGCAGGCAAGCAGCCAGAGGAGGTACTGAAGGAAGAACCAAACAGGTAATTATAGAGTTTACAGCTTGTAGGAGCTGATCCTGGCAAGCCCGAAGGTCACGCATGTCCGCTTGCATCATCTGGACCGTGGTTTTTGGTTGACTAGCGGGCTCCATGGCCTAAGCGTATTGTCACGGCTATGGGGTATGTGGACCCACTAGACCGCTCCACTGTAGCAGAGAAGCAGCTGGTCAAACAACAGTCAATGATAGTCTTAGGACAAGAGTACCGGGATAAAAGATTTGGGCGTGGCAGACACTTGGTGTAGTAGACTTGCGGCGTAGCAGACACTTGCACAGATGACACTTGGCACAGATGACACTCGACTCCGATACTAGACTTCGCACTGGAACAAGCACAATTACTGGATACGGGATACAGGAGACGGGAACACAGGTTACAGGATACAACTAAGGGACCATTTGCAATAACGAACATGGGCAGACAGAACAGGCAAGGAGAAAGAGGGCAGAGTCCTTTTTATAGTCCAGGGTGCGTTGGAATTGGGTAGGAAACATTTGACATGTGCACGTGGTGGCCCTTTAAAGCCAGGGACGAGTGCGTGCGCGCACTCTAGAGGAAACAGATGAGCAATGCAGCTGCATCTGCTGGCTTCTCTGAGGAGGGAGACGCTGGCAAGCTCTCAGTGTCCTGAGGTCGTGGCTGCCGGTGGGTATTACGTGTCGGCGGTCATTGACTGTGGGTACAACAGTTTACAGAGGTTTTTTCTGTCGGCTTCCATATAAACTGTACGTATGGAGGTATTCTTTCCTAGAAGTATTGCTGCCAGTGTGCATGACAACTTCAAGTGACCACACCTGCAACCATGACTTTTAGGCCTTGCCTTTTATCTGGTGTTGCAAATCAGGCTTTTTATTTTTACTATTAATATATCATGATTGTTTTGTCTTTTCATGGGATGGAATTTCATCTAGTCAGTTCTCTACATAGTTTTACATTACATGCATCATTATAAAGGGCAAGGTCTCATTTTTTGATATTCTGTCATTCATATGTTAATACCTTCTACCTGTTAGTTGACTGATGTTCTGAGAGGCCCTTCACATCTCAGGCTCTGTTGATCAGTTCTTTGTGGGACATTGAGCACTCACCTTGTGTTTGCATGCATTGTTTCTGTCAGCTGCTGAATCAGGGAGCTGTTTTTGTGGTATTTCTCATCATGAATGCTACAGTTGTATTCGGTGGAAACGCCTTTAGATACATTACCAAAGCAACTAAAAAATGAAAACATAAAAACTCTGAGTCACATTTCTTGTCCCAACATGTAGAAAAGTTACAATATAATATTCACTGAGAAACCCCCGGATTAAATGGGAAGTTCTCCTTTAAAACCTTGGCTCATTCGACTGTGTAACTGAAATGCTAAAAAAATTCACCTGGTAAAATTCAATCAAGATGCTGAAGGGAAAAGGTGTGCTGAAATACAAATGATACACTCTGGGTAGGGCCCGGGGTTATCTGGAAGTGGTGAGGCTGAGGCGCGGTGCTTAAAGAGGCTCTGTCACCACATTACAAGTGGCCTATCTTTTACATAATATGATCGGCGCTGTAATGTAGATTTCAGCAGTGTTTTTTATTTAGAAAAACGATCATTTTTGACGGAGTTATGACCTATATTAGCTTTATGCTAATTAGTTTCTCAATGGACAACTGGGCGTGTTTTACTATATTGCCAAGTGGGCGTTGTGGAGAGAAGTGTATGACACTGACCAATCAGTGTCCAATCAGCGTCATACACGTGATGTGTATTCAGAATCCTGACCACTTCTCTGCACTTCTCTGTGATTTACAGCATAGCAGGCATAGTCTCGCGAGATTACGCTGTAAACTGTCATTTACAGTGAGATCTCGCTGTGCTGTGCTGTGCTGTAAATCACAGAGAAGTGCAGAGAAGTGGTCAGGATTCTGAATACACATCCCGTCCTGGCTGGAGGTAATGTATATTCATTGTCATGACACTGCAGTAGTGTTATAGTGTGTGTATGTGGCTGCAAATAGCGATATAGCTGTATAAATGAATGGAGAGAAGTGTATGACGCTGATTGGTCAGTGTCAGAAACTTCTCTCCTCAACGCCCACTTGGCCATATAGTAAAACATGCACAGTTGTCCATTGAGAAACTCATTAGCATAAAGCTAATATAGGTCATAACTCTGTCAAAAATGATAGTTTTTCTAAATAAAAACCACTGCTGTAATCTAAATATATTACAGCGCCGATCACATCATGTACAATATAGGCCACTTATAATGTGGTGACAGAGCCTCTTTAACACAGGGTTTCAAAGAACACCAAAGGCAGGATCCTAATGCTCGGCACTAGACATAACACAGTGCAACATTTTTATCCAGAGTATTCCTTTATCAACATAAGATTCACTTTATATAATGTGTGCAATGCACCAGTAGGATTTGTGGTAACACATTAATTGCTCTTAGTGTTTTTTTTAATAAATGTTACGGACATTTAAGAATACATGCCTCACAGCGATTGGTGGGGTCTGACAACTGAGACCCCGCAATCAGAGTCCCGACCCCAATTAATTATATACTACTGAAGTATCATAAACCACTTTTTGGGTAGATCCCTAAGCCAACAATTTGCCAATGTCATGGGTTCAGCTGCATTTTACCTTTACAATTACCAATCTTGAGAAATTTCCCCAGAGTTTACAATTATCTTTTGTTTGTTGAATAAAATGTAAATCGAGAAGCAAGAAAACAGTGAAACTTACATGTAAGCGCTCTGGTATGATGGATTGACTTGTAAAATATGCTACACCTTGTAAAGTCAGCGCTCATAAATGATGTGTTTAAGGTCAAAAGTTTTCAGTGTTTTATGTTAATTGTTTGGCATTCCAAATGTAGCAATCTCATACCATGTATTGTATGGTATTTATATATATATTTTTTAATTTTCAAATAAAGTTTATTGCAGTACAGGAAATATCATATACAAAGCAATAAAAGATGCAAACATTCCAGAAAAAGAAAAAGTGTGCATGTAAATTCAACATGTCACAGAGTACATCAATAAAGTGTAACAAAACAAAGTAGAACAATGCGTCTAAAGTTATATCAGAGAAATGAAAATTACTAAACAAATAAATGCAATGAGAATACCAGAGTACGAAAAAGTATAAGGCAAGGATAATGACTGATAGGTACACATTTACCAATATCCAGCGATTAGAACCGACCTCCGCCTAAAAGACAGCATGAAAACTAACTAGAACGTTCAATCAGTTTCCATTTGTACACATATATAGTATTGGAGCAGACATGATCTACATGGAAGTATGGTGGCGGGGCAGTCAGGGCCATTTGTTATAAGGCATAAACAAAAAAAGTGTATGCACAGAAGGAAAAGGGCGACTAAATCGGGAGCACGGCTGTGGCGAAGATTAACTAAGGTCTGGGGGCAAAGAACCTATGTTGGGAAGAGCAGACGGTGGCAGGGTATTTTAACCATCTATCCCATATTTTGGTGAGTTTGAGAAGACAGTTCTTGTGTTGGTATATCCATGTATTGTGTGGCAGCATATTACCAGCTATGGCCAGCCATTCCACGAACAAAGGGGCATGACACAAAATCCAAGTTTAAGTTATTAATTTCTTAGTGTAGTATAATGCCTCTACAAGAAAGGTATGGATATAGTGTGAGGCCGACTCATCAGGGTCAGGGAGGAAGAGACAGGCCTTGGGGCAGTGTCAAACAGGGGTTCCCATCTAGTCATTGAGAAATGTAATAACCTGATCTTAGAACCCGCCAAATTTGGACATGACTAAACAAAATGGTAAAATGAACCAAGAGTAAGTCGACATTTAGGACATTCATCCAAGTAATCAGGACAGAAGCTGTGGAGTCTAGTGGTGGTGTAATATGCTCTGTAAAATATAAAACTATGTGAGCTGTTCATTATGATAAGAGGACATTAGTTTAGTGGAAGAAAGGGCTCTAATCCATTTGTCCCCGGTCAATGGGCCCACATGTCCTTCCCATCCCATGTGGGGAAAGCTTAGGTTTCCCAGATTTTTGGGATAAAAGAGTTAGAAATACTGGAGATCAAATGGACGTTAGGAGGAGAGAGTATAAAACTAGGGAGTGACAATCCTTAATATAGTATCCCTCCTGGGCCCAACTGCTTCTCAGGAGCATGTTTGATTCTTAAATATGAAAATATTTTGGAAGGAAAAAGAGTAAAAACTTTCTGTAATTCTGGGAAAGGCTTGATGCCAGGATCAGAGTATAGGTGGAAAATATACCAAACACCATTCTTATTCCAGGTGCTGTCATAGGAGAGCTGGAAAAGCCCCAGGAAGGCACAGTGCTACAGTGGTGTTTGCTTAGTCAAACCGGTGGAGTAGAATAGTCGCGAAGCTACACCCCAAACCTGCAAGGCCTGACATAAGGTTGGATGATTCCGCAAGTTCTGATAGGGTGTTGTAGTCCGCAAAAAAAGGTATAGAGGGTGAGAGTAATGGGTGTTGAATGGGGAAATGAGCAAAGTCTAGACTCTTAAATGTTCATCAGAACCCCACCTGGTTAAGTGTGACAATTGACTGGCTATATAATACCTCTTAACACTAAGAAGTGACACGCCACCTTCATCCCATCTGGCATATAAGTATCTGCTTGCTACCCGTGATCTGCCATTGTTCCAGACAAATGTAGTGAGTATACTTTCAATACGTTGTAGTAAACAGGCAGGGAGGTATATGGGGGTTTGCTGAATAATATACAGGATTTTATGCATAAGGGTCATTTTGGCTAGACTCACGTTTCCTGCAGTGGATAGGAGCGTCTTATTCCACATGCCAATCTGGGTTTGTAGGAAGGTAATGGGGGGGGGGGGTTATGTCCAATGTCTCAAAATCAGAAACCGATCTAGATATCTGTATTACAAGATAGGTAATAGATGTGGACTATAGGAGCGGGGCAGAGACTGCTGATTCAACATGAGCAGATATATCTAGTGGCAAGATATGGGACTTCAATCAATTAATAGATAAGCCATACATTGATCCAAAGCAGGTCATAACAGAAAGCATAGTGTGAAGGGATTCAACAGGCTATACAAGATACAGTAAAGTATAGTCTGTGTTACATAGGGTATGTGGACCCACCGTGCCGTACCGCCTTGACGGTATGGCAGCTAGCCAACAGGACAAAGTCTATAGTTCAATAGGTGTACCTGTGGTAACTCTCAGACAGTAGCTAGACAGGCTCAGATGGGACTTTGGTAGCAGGCAGGCACCAGGCTTGGTGTAGTGGAGCAGGCGTAGAGTCAGCGCAGCACGACTACAATACTATACGGCACTTGGATCAGGATAACACGGGATACAGGTAGTAGGAACAGGAACACTGGGAACTGGAAGACACTTAAGGGACCCTTTGCATAGACAACAACAAAGCTCAGGCAAGGCAGAAAGGGGCAGAGCCCTTGTTATAGTCCAGGATCATGGGCTAATTAACAACAGATTCAGGTGCGCACGCTGGCCCTAGGGGACACAGCAGAGCGAAGCAGTAGTGGCTTGCAAATTAGTAATCAACCAACGGAGATTAAAGGCTGTAGATTTTCCAGGCATAAAGCCCATCTGGTCTGGATGTAACAAGGACAATATAACAGTATTCAATCTCCTAGTCAGTAATTTGGCCAGAATTTTGATATCAGTCTGAAGGAGTGATATGGGGCAATTTGAGTCGCAGAGCAGAGGGTTCTTACCCGGATTCAACTGAACCACTATAATAGCCTTTCGCATCAAACAGGGCAATTCTCCAGAGTGCATTGCCTCTAGATAAACATCCAGGAGACAGGTAGCTAAAAAATCTGCATGAGTCTTGTGAAATTCAATAGTTAGACTGTCACTACCGGGAGATTTAGATGTCTGAAAGTAGGCAATGGACTCCAGTATCAACTGCGTAGCAATGGAGCCATCTAAAAATTTTCGATCAGCGGCTGATAAGGAGGGAAGGTTTACCTGGTCTAAATACTACACAATTTCTATTGAGGGAGTGGTTATATATGAGGAAGATAACGTTTCATAATAGGAACGAGAGGTATTCAGTATTAACTGTTGGTTGGAAAACTGGGAACGATAGGTGGTCTCAAGGACTGCTATTACAGGGGGTTCCCTGTCACCTTTAGCTATATATGCCAAAAATTTGCCACATTTTCCACCTTGTTTATCATAAGACTGTCTTGAAAAAAACACTTTTTTTTGGGCTTTATATTTAAGGAGATATGATACAGACAAAGCCATTCAGACTTATGTTCCCCAGTGGAATTTATAACATATTGAAGTTCTGCTGCAGGAGCTTCATTAGCGAGTTACAATTCGTTATGTGTCAGATACCTTTTCATTGAGATATTAGAGAAGACCCTGGTAGCTGACAGGTCAGACCAACAATTGCAAATAACTAATGTGCCAGAGGCACAATGAAAACCATTTTCCCAGCTACCAACTGAATTAGTATAAGATATAACTTTTAATGGTAAATTGATTAAAAAGTCCAAGAGGGACAACCAGCACACAAAAAAGTTAAAGAGGCTCTGTCACCAGATTTTGCAACCCCTATCTGCTATTGCAGCAGATAGGCGCTGCAATGTAGATTACAGTAACGTTTTTATTTTTAAAAAACGAGCATTTTTGGCCAAGTTATGGCCATTTTTGTATTTATGCAAATGAGCCTTGCAAAAGTACAACTGGGCGTGTTGAAAAGTAAAAGTACAACTGGGCGTGTATTATGTGTGTACATCGGGGCGTGTTTACTACTTTTACTAGCTGGGCGTTCTGATGAGAAGTATCATCCACTTCTCTTCAGAACGCCCAGCTTCTGGCAGTGCAGATCTGTGACGTCACTCACAGGTCCTGCATCGTGTCGGCCACATCGGCACCAGAGGCTACAGTTGATTCTGCAGCAGCATCAGCGTTTGCAGGTAAGTAGCTACATCGATTTACCTGCAAACGCCGATGCTGCTGCAGAATCATCTGTAGCCTCTGGTGCCGGCTCGTCTGACACGATGCAGGACCTGGGGAAGTGACGTCACAGCGTGATCTCTCGAGAACACGGCTGTGTCTGCACTGCCAGAAGCTGGGCGTTCTGAAGAGAAGTGGATGATACTTCTCGTCAGAAAGCCCAGCTAGTAAAAGTAGTAAACACGCCCCGATGTACGCACATAATACACGCCCACTTGGACTTTTACTTTTCAACACGCCCAGTTGTACTTTTGCAAGCCTCATTTGCATAAATACAAAAATGGCCATAACTTGGCCAAAAATGCTCGTTTTTTAAAAATAAAAACATTACTGTAATCTACATTGCAGCGCCTATCTGCTGCAATAGCAGATAGGGGTTGCAAAATCTGGTGACAGAGCCTCTTTAAGTTAAAACTAGCTAGAGACCATTAGCACATGCTCTTTAGAAATGCTGCCAGGAAAGGCAGAATTTAGTGTACAAGTCCTGTTGCGATAGGATGCCTGTGTCAGCAGCTGCAGACTGCTCGACAGACGCTAGTATAACAGAGTATAAGAGGTGAAGGCAAGTAGGTCATAGCAGTTAAAATGACTGTGGGGGGCTATACACTTAGTAATTTTAACTGCTATGACCTACTAGCCTTCACCTCTTATACTCTGTTATACTAGCGTCTGTCGAGCAGTCTGCAGCTGCTGACACAGGCATCCTATCGCAACAGGACTTGTACACTAAATTCTGCCTTTCCTGGCAGCATTTCTAAAGAGCATGTGCGAATGGTCTCTAGCTAATTTTAACTTAACTTTTTTGTGTGCTGGTTCTCCCTCTTGGACTTTGTAATCAATTTACCATTAAAAGTTATATCTTATACTAATTCAGTTAGTAGCTGGGAAAATGGTTTTCATTGTGCCTCTGGCACATTAGTTATTTTCAACAGATACCTTTTCATGTCATTAATTGCCATAGTCATGGCCCAGCGTACATATGCCATGGAGTCCCACACAACCAATGGAGAGACACTGCCTTTGTTATTAAGAAATACGGAAACCACTTAGACAAAAAATACTCAGAGAGGTAGAATTTTCAACCAAAAAGGGTTCAAGTTATTTTTAGGGGGTATATTTGGTAATTTAAGGCGGAAATAGCCAGGAGAATGATTGAAGCCGGATCTGGAGAGATACTATGCCGAAACAATTGCCATTAGAAGAGATGTGTGAATCTGTATTAGGTCAATACATGCTATAAATGGGCGGGGGGATTGGGTAAACAGGAGTATAGTCGACATGAGGCTTTCTAGCTCTCCAGACGTTCATAATGTTAAATTCCAAAAGGAGAGCATGGAGAGGAGAAGTAGCGGGAGATTTGGAACTTTGTCCGTAATGAAGAAATTTGTCCAGGCAGTTATCCAAAGTGGAGTCATGCTTGTGTAAATAACTGAATACTTGTGCTCGCTTGATACGGTCATTAAAGCGTCTCTGTCACCAGATTATAAGTGCCCTATCTCCTACATAAATCTGATGGGTGCTGTAATGTAGATAACAGTGGTTTTTTATTTATAAAAACTATCATTTTTGACAAAGTTATGAACAATTTTGGATTTATGCTAATTAGTTTCCCCTCACATTCCATGTCAAAAAATATACTAAACCAGAACACACAGTAAAGAAAATAAATACAATTCTAGGCCTAAGGGCCCTTTACAAACAAGCATTTATATGAATTCTCATTCCCGATCATTGCCTTGTCTGTCACGTTGGGTACGTGGACCCACTGGACCGTACCACCTTGACGGTATGGCAGCTGGCCAACAGGACACGGGTCACAGTCTAAAGTTCATATAGTGTACCTGTGGTAGCTCAGACAGTAGCAAGGCAGGCTCGGCTGGGACTAGGCAGCAGGCAGGCTCCAGGCGTGGTATAGCAGGACAGGCGTGGTACACAGCACAGCACGACTTCAGCTCAACACGGTACTTGACCAGGATAGCACGGGATACAGGCTACAGGAACGGGAAACACTGGGGACTGGGAAACACTAGGAGTCCATTTGCTTAAACAGACTAAGGTAGACAAAAAGGCTCAGGCATTGCAGGGAGGGGCAGAGCCCTTCTTATAGCCCAGCGTGCTCTGGGAGCAATCAGCTCAATCTCCCACCTGTGTGTGCTTTGGCTCCTTAAGTCTGGACTGAGCACGCGAGCGCACCCTGGTGTTCACTGTGGAACAGGACGGCCGCATGTGCAGACATCTCTGGAGAGAAGGGTGTCTACTGGATGGAAGGAGTTCGTGGTCAGCGACCACGGACGTTACACTGTTCATCTGCCTGAAAAGCAGAGAGACAGCTGGGAGCGGCTCTATGGGAGAGCACAACAAGCCAAGAAAGATACAAAGGCAGCCAGAGGCTGACTGATCCCAGTGTGGCTAAGGGGAAAGTTGCGGTTTGGCGAACCCTGCAGAAAAGGAGGTACCGGCGGTGACAATTGGCCAAAATAAGGGATTCCTTTGTAAAGGCGTGTCGGCCTAATGTGCAAAGGAGAGCTTGAGAACCAGTGTTTTCACATTTATTTAACCCAACACAGCACTTGAAAATGTCCTCTGCGTGGCTCAAAACATTGTTGAATGCATTAATGTGAGGATCTATACACGTGGCAGTTCTTTGTGCACTGACTCTGTACATTACGTATTATAGACCCACTCTATGTGCAGCCATGTGATGCTTCAAGCAGGCATTGTATGTATTCTCCCCTAGAAGCAGTATTTAGGGGAGAATAGCTCTGTAATAGACATGCAACGAATCGTGCCACAATTTCTTGCTTGTAGCTTTGTATCTGCTGTGAACAGTCCTCTAGGAAATGTTTGTCGCTACTGCTTAGTCATTGTGTGAATAAGTGCAATGCTTCACATCATGTTATAAGGGAGCAAAACAAAACTAAAAAATATGTAGAGATCCTAAAATCCAGCAGGACATAGCAATCTACAATGAAGTAATACACTTCTGCTCATCCACATTCTATGACATTGCTGTAAAATAAAACCTGTTTTATTGGATGGAGCACTGCTTGATTCCTTTCTCATGACCTGGGTGTATATATGAACTATTTTATAGGAACCTCAATAATGAAATGTTTCATGGCTGTGCAATGGGATTGAGTTCAAGACCGGCATATGTAATTTTCATAGTTACCATAGGTTAATTTTTTCTACGTTTGTTTGAGAAGAACAGAGGTGGAAGAACAGGTAATTTTTAACAAAGTATATAGTATATATGAAAATATTTTCACTTAACCCAACAGTTAAAATAATTGGATTGTGTTATTATTCCATGAACAAAATGTACAAATGGTCAAAGGGCCATCATCAAGCTATTGCCCTATTCCCTCCACTCATGGATGAATCCCTCCACCTGTGGATCTGCCGGGGAAGAGAAAACTTAAACTTTTATGTTATTACTATTTAAACAGCTATTCCATGATGCCACTAAAGATGTAATAGATGTATTGGCTCAACTGAAGAGAACGGATGTTTCTACTTAAGATATTTTTCCTTGTACTTTGCATGTGAATCACGTTACTGACGCATTTCAGGGTTCTTATTCTGATAGTACAAATTACACATGTGTTTCACGATAAACTGAATATTTATGAGCTCTCAGAAATGAATCGTAAAGATGATTCTTATTCAGAGTACTCTTAATTTCCTAATGATGATGACGATTTATGTGACGCAGGCTTGGTCAGGTCATAAAACTGACTGTGCAGGAATTTCTGCAAATGAAAAAGCTATTCATTCAATACATCTAAATTGGGTTATTTTTACAGCACGTGTATGAATTTCTGCAAACCCCATTTAGGTAAGACTATGTCTTCATCACTCTTTTAATGTTTTAACATACAGGCCAAGAAAAATCTTCCGATGTACACATTAAATGTGGGCTGGGATGGATGCTAAACGGTGGCATCTGTCACCATCGACTGTATTGATATCCGTTAAATGGATACGTCATGAATTGGGGCCATAAGAGTTCATGAAGAATCTGTTAAACAAATACAATTATAGTCTAAGGGTGACGCATGCTACTGTTAGTCATCCATTCAACGTATTCGTCACCCCTAGACTAACATGTTGTCTGTTTTACGTATATGGCTATTGAAAAGCCAATGACGTATACGTTAAAGGTATGCCTGTGACATATATGCCATACAGAAGCATATGTCACCTATAGGCCCCCATGTCAAAATAATTTATGCCACACGGTATATATGTTTTTTTGTGGTATTCAGTGGGATTGAATAGTGTAGTTTAAAAAACAAAAGGTATACAATATATATACCAGCCTGACAAGGGCCAAAATGATACTCTTTTGGCCTCCATCAAGCTTTTGGGGCTCTACGGACATGTTTAGCATGTACGTCGGGTGCTTTCGCAAACATTATGTGAACAGGCCCTAAATGGAACAGTCACAAAATTTCTGCAACAAATCTGCCGTGTGTGAAGTTACCCTTAAAGGGTTTTCTGACATTTTGAAATCTGTATATAAAGTGCAATAGGTAAAACTAACAAACTGTCACATGCTCCCCTTTAAATAACCCCCTCTTCCATACCGATGATTTTATAGTTCAGGAGCACACAGAAGCCGCTACAGACCGAGCCATCAGACCAACCCACTGACGGATTCAGCTGACAACGGCGTTCTTCAGCTTCTGCGTATGGTGAGAATAAAAGCTGCAAAAGTGAAATGGAGCACAATTTTTAATAAAAGCAAAAAAAAAAAAAAGAAAGAGTTTTTTATGCTAAAATACATACATTTCATTAAAAAAAAAATTACATCAAAGGTATCTATTGCCTTTAAATAAAAAGTGTGTCACCAATTTTGACCTCCTCAAACTGCTGACATCATTACATAGGTGAAAGAGAAACAAGTTAAAACATCCTATGTTGCCAATCATACTGCAAGCATAACAAAAAATATCAAGTTTTAATGACTCACCCATCGTATGCTAATATCATGTGTTCGTTTGGCATTCATCAACCAGTGAAGTGTCCTCGGTCATCTCTAGTGGTCTCCGGCATCCTATTCTCTAGAGATCTCAATTAAGAGCAGAGCGGAGGGGTTAGAGAGGCTCTACAGTCAAGAGTCCAGTACACTTTCCTGGTTGATGAACGCCCAGCGGACACTTAAAGAGGCTCTGTCACCAGTTTATAAGTGCCTACATAATCTGATCGCCACTGTAATGTAGATAACAGTGGTTTTTATTTTGAAAAACTATCATTTTTTAGCAAGTTATGAACAATTTTAGATTTATGCTAATCAGTTCTTAATGACCAACTGGGCGTTTTTTAACTTTTTACCAAATGGGAATTGTAAAGAGAAGTGTATGACGCTGACCAATCAGTGACCAATCAGCGTCATACACTTCTCTTCATTCCAGCCCAGCTTGTTTCACTGCACAGCGTGATCTCGCGAGATCACGATGTGATGGGGTTGCCTCCCACAGGTCCTTCACCGGAGCGATGGAAGAGTCAACAGACATCGCCTCCAGCTGTGCCAGGACGTTTATCCGAATCTGCAGTGGCTGGAGGCGATGTCTGTTCAGTCTTCCATGGCTCCGATGAAGAACCTGTGAGAGGTAGTCCCGTCACAGCAGTGAAACAAGCTGGGCCTGAATAAAGAGAAGTGTATGATGCTGATTGGTCCGCGTCATACACTTCCCTTTACAATGTCCACTTGGTAACAAGCTAAAAAACGCCCAGTTGGTCATTAAGAACTAATTTACATAAATCTAAAATTGTTCTTAACTTGCACAAAAATAATAATTTTTCGAAATAAAAGCCACTGTTATCTACATTACAGTGCTGATCAGATTATGTAGCCTCTTTAACAGCATTGATTTTCTTTGTTATGTATTATTAGTTTAGTATGTTAGTATGATTGTCAACATGCAAATTTTTAAACTTGTCACCTACCTATTTATTTCAGTTACTTAATAGCAGCAACATATTATGCAGTGCTGTACAGAGGTCCTCTTTTACTGTCCCCATTGGGGATCTCAATCTAAACTCCCTATTGGTATGTTTTTGGGGTGTGGGAGGAAACTGGAGTACCTGGAGGAAACCCACACAAACACAGGGAGAACATACAAACTCCATGCAGATGTTGTCCATGGTTGGATTTGAACCCAGGACCCCAAGCCACCGTGCTGCCCTATGTCTAGCGATGATAGCAGTTTGCGGGGGTCAAAACTGCTGACAGACTCCCTTTAAAAGGAATCACTCTTTTTAAAATTTCACAGTAAAAATCACCATATAATAAAATATTGTGTAACCTTGAATACTAATTTCTTTATCTTGCATAGATTTTGACCTGTAAGTTTTGTACTCCATTCACACCCAAAGTGAAAGTTCAAATTTTCCTCATATAATCTGTGTATGAATTTACATATGTTAAAGTTGTCTTCATTTTTTATTTGTGGCATTTCTTTTAATTATATTAAATAAATGATAGTTGGATAGATAAATGTGTGACTTTCCTGTTTCCTATCCAGATCGGGCCCCACAGGGTCCTCTATTATTAATTTAATGAATCATTAGAGTATATTAATTGTTTCATTCTTTTTCTCATTCTATTAGCCTAATATTTGTCTGTTTGTTTTTGTTTTGTTTGCTTTATAGAGCCTACAGCTTGTTTATGTACTGGGAAACTTTTCAGCAAAATTTTTATCTACAATTATCTTTTATTTAGTTTTTTATAATTTCTTTATATAGTGCAATCCACAGCAGTGGCGCTTTATATAGCATAATGCTGCGGTAACACAATGTGACTATTACAAATTTTGTCAAGAGGCAAATTTCCTATTATGAAGCCATATTTGCTACATGTGAAAGGTATTAGGAATGTTTAAAAAAAAAATTACATTTTGCGCGGACTCCATCTTGTATGGTTGGTGTCCATTTTGGATAGTTGGATCCATCTTGTGGCCTGAAGGAGCCATTTTGAGATTATAAAGTCATGTTGCTTTAAGGCTAAGACATCTATTGTTTGTTAAGCATTGTTTGACACAATTCCGTTATTTGTTCTCGAGATGAATGTTTATATTTAGTCTCTCTCTAGTATGTAGAATACAGATGAATATTCATTATTTTTGTGTGATAAGGAGCCGCTCAACCTTGAAGTCTATGGAGAAAGATGATGTTTTACTATAAGGGAGGGGGTAGTCTGACTCCTAGCATCTATGACACTGTATATTTTGGGAACTCAAATTTCTACACTTAAAGGTAATGTGTTGCCAGAAAAACATGTTTTTTTTTTTTAAATTAAACATTTAGTGTGTGGGTGATTAAACATTGTTCAAATTTTTTTTATTTTTTTCACGAGTCAGGAAATATTATAAATTAATTCTAATTTATAATATTACCCATTTTTGGTCACTAGATGGAGCTATTCCCAAAATTGCAGCATTGCAAAATTGGGTAAAAAGCCCTCGCTCTAGTGAGCTCTCAGCATCCCCCCCTCCTTTATCCTGGCTAGTGCCGGGATAAACGAGGGGTTTGAACGGTGTAACCTCCTACACTGTGTGTCGCCATTTTTTGAGCTAACACACAGTGTAGTAGGTTTACATACAGTAGTAAACACACACAAACACAAACATACATTGAAATCTCTTACCTGCTCCTGCCGCCGCGGCTCCCTCCGGCCCGTCAGCTCCGTTTGCTGCCGCTGGTCCAAGTGCACAAATCCGGAAGCCGCGACCGGAAGTAGTAATATTACTGTCCGGCCGCGACTTCCGGTCCACAGGAAAATGGCGCCGGACGGCGCCAATTTCGAATTGAACTGTGTGGGAGCGGCGCATGCGCAGTTCCCACACAGACGCCGTACACTGAAGTCAATGGGACGGGAGCCGTTCGCAGTCCCTATGGGACTGTGGCTGCCGTATTCCATGTCTGTATGTGTCGTTAATCGACACATACAGAAATGGAACAAAAAATGGCAGCCCCCATAGGGAAGAAAAAGTGTAAAAATAAGAAAAAGTAAAACACAAACACACAAATAAATATAAACGTTTTTAATAAAGCACTAACATCTTTAACATATAAAAAAATAATTTGTGATGACACTGTTCCTTTAAGGACGTCTTGTAAGCGTATGATTGGTTCAGGGCAAAACACATTGTCGTTATATGCTATTGGCTAAATCAAATCCAAATTAACGTCATATTGTAAATGATTGGCTGGAATCAAGCTGCTCCTATTTCGAAAGATAATATTGTAATGGTTGGATGAATAATCGCGAGAGAATGATTTTGAGCATACAAAGGATGTGTCATCTTTTCTCTCATATTTTTTTTCAATGAAGATAACATTAAATTAATCAGAAATACACTCTATACATTGTTAATGTGCTAAATGACTATTCTAGCTGCAAACGTCTGGTTTTTAATGCAATATCTACATAGGTGTATAGAGGCCCATTTCCAGCAACCATCACTCCAGTGTTCTAATGGTACATTGTGTTTGCTAACTGTGTTAGAAGGCTAATGGATGATTAGAAAACACTTGAAAACCCTTGTGCAATTATGTTAGCACCGCTGTAAACAGTTTTGTTGTTTAGAGAAGCTATAAAACGGACCTTCCTTTGAGCTAGTTGAGAATCTGGAGCATTACATTTGTGGGTTCAATTAAACTCTCAAAATGGCTAGAAAAAGAGAGCATTTATGTGAAACTCGACAGTCTATTCTTGTTCTTAGAAATGAAGGCTATTCCATGCGAGAAATTGCCAAGAAACTGAAGATTTCCTACAACGGTGTGTACTACTCCCTTCAGAGGACAGCACAAACAGGCTCTAACCAGAGTAGAAAGAGAAGTGGGAGGCCCGCTGCACAACTGAGCAACAAGACAAGTACATTAGAGTCTCTAGTTTGAGAAATAGACGCCTCACAGGTCCTCAACTGGCAGCTTCATTAAATAGTACCCGCAAAACGCCAGTGTCAACGTCTACAGTGAAGAGGCGACTCCGGGATGCTGGGCCTTCAGTACAGTGGCGCAAAGAAAAAGCCATATCTGAGACTGGCTAATAAAAGGAAAAGATTAATATGGGCAAAAGCACACAGACATTGGACAGAGGAAGATTGGAAAAAAGTGTTATGGACAGACGAATCGAAGTTTGAGGTGTTTGGATCACACAGAAGAACATTTGTGAGATGCAGAACAACTAAAAAGATGCTGGAAGAGTGCCTGACGCCATCTGTCAAGCATGGTGGAGGTAATGTGATGGTCTGGGGTTGCTTTGGTGCTGGTAAAGTGGGAGATTTGTACAAGGTAAAAGGGATTTTGAATAAGGAAGGCTATCACTCTGTTTTGAAATGCCATGCCATACCCTGTGGACAGCGCTTGATTGGAGCCAATTTCATCCTACAACAGGACAATGACCCAAAGCACACCTCCAAATTATGCAAGAACTATTTGGGAAGAAGCCGGCAGCTGGTATTCTATCTGTAATAGACTGACCAGCGCAGTCACCAGATCTCAACCCCATAGAGCTGTTGTGGGAGCAGCTTGACCGTATGGTACGCAAGAAGTGCCCATCAAGCCAATCCAACTTGTGGAAGGGGCTTCTGGAAGCATGGGGTGAAATTTCTCCCGATTACCTCAGCAAATTAACAGCTAGAATGCCAAAGGTCTGCAATGCTGTAATTGCTGCAAATGGAGCATTCTTTGACGAAAGCAAAGTTTGAAGGAGAAATATATTATTTCAAATAAAAATCATTATTTCTAACCTTGTCAATGTCTTGACTATATTTTCTAGTCATTTTGCAACTCATTTGATAAATATAAGTGTGAGTTTTCATGGAAAACACAAAATTGTCTGGGTGACCCCAAACTTTTGAACTGTAGTGTATATATATCGACTACTTATGATTTGAAACTGGATAGGTCACTGGAGGGCGGGTATCGTTTGACATACCCAATACACATATAATTATATACCCAAGTCTAATATATTTTGGCCCATCATTGCGTCAACACTGCCCATAAGACAATGAAAGGCAGAAATACAGATCTATATTCCATCACTTTTACTTTTAGGCTCTTTTACTTTATATGCAGCAAACATGGCTTCGTAATAGAAAATTCACCAAGGAAATGTTAAAGATTTGATCACTTCTATCTATTATGTTTTGTTTATGGTTTTTTTAAATGCAGAACCCAATGATCGGCATCCACTAAAAGAAGGTCCAAACAAGGAGGCAAAGCACTATTCATGGTGCAGAGTTTGCAGACTTAAAGGGGTAATCCCACAAATATTACCCAAAACTTTTCCCTATTGTCAAATACTTATACAAAAATATAATTTCTATTTATGTATTTACTTCACTATCTATCTATCATCATTTTATTTATTACTAAAATCACTTTTTGTAATTGTTTCCTCTTCTGGGTGGCTTCTATTGGCATAGTCCAATTGCTTTGACCATAGATAGGTAGGTAGGAGAGTTGAACCATGTGATCAATCACGTCCCCCCTACTCACTACTATAGATATCTTTGGGTCGGCTGCACTGCACATACTTGATCTCGTCTCTAGAGACTACTCAACGCTGCTGTGAAACTGATTGACGAGGATGTGTCAAATCTGTGCCTGCCCAGACACTTCAATTGGCTACGCACACAATATAAACTGAGATGACATTTTGGATTTTGAAGTTGTGGATCTGACAAACCGTACCTCATTTTCTAAATAGTGTACTTTTTAAGATTTATCAATATCTCAGGCTCAACTGACAGAACTTTGATTGTGTATAACGTATAGAACTGGCCAGGAATATACAGGTGCAATAATTTATTCACTGACAAACTAGATCTAATAGAACCTTTGATGTGTTAGCTGATAATTTATTAAATGACACTGCCTATGACAAAACCCTGTTGTAATGAATTGGCCGAATTATAGCTGTGTGCAATATTTTTATGTTGACACATAGGATGTAAGTGTTCTTTTTAATTACTTGACAGATTCCATCATTTACATTTTGTGCAACTCGATCGACAGGTTTGATATCTCACATACACACGGGTATAGATAACCTTGAAACAAAATGATTTGCTCTCTTGACATTTTTATTATATGGTAAGATTTAGTCAATCCAATCTGTACAGAACACAAAGTACATTTTTTAAAGGGGTTTTCTGGTTTCAGCAAATAAAGATTCTTTGTATAATGATAAATTATGTAATTTTCCAATATATTTTCTGTATCAATTCCTTATGGTTTTCACTACCGCTGCTTGCTGTCATTTAATAGGAACCTTCATTGTTCACTTCCAGAGGTTGGAAATCTATCTCTATCATGTGATGATCACACAGATGTAAGGAGAGTTACAGTGCGTAACTAGAGTCCTATGGGCCCAACTGGCCTAACCCCCCCCAATCTTGTTGCTCGGATGCGTGGGTCCCAATGGCATTGCGAGTCTTAAAAACGACATACAAGTGAGATAATATACCTCTAGAGTCAGTGTAGGTGGGGATCTATCTCACCCTTTTCAGCTCTCTAGAGGAACATGGCAGGGGTGTCCCCTCTTGCCGCTCTTATTCGCCATATTTATTAAACCTTTGACGATTCTAATAAGAGAGAATAAGTCCATTTCTGGATTTGGCTGTGGAGGGGTGAGGGACAAAATCCTTTTATATGCGGATGATGTTTTACTAGGCTTGAACGACGCAGTGAGGTCTGTCCCGATCGCCATTCAGCTGATAGAAGAATTTGGTTCGTTATCTAGATTAGCGATTAATTGGAACAAATCAGCTCTGCTACCATTGGATGCAATAGATTTTGATTCATCTGGAAAATTATCTATCTATCTAGAAATATACCAAGTCCAGCAGCATCGGCAGCGTGTGGGTGCAGGCTCTGAGGGACAGACCAAGTCCCAGATACACAGAAGTCAAAAAATGAGCAGCAACTCCAATAGTAAGGGTGAAAAAAGTGGGTACTTTTATTGCCCGTGCAACGTTTCAGCTCCGTTCCCTAAAGCCCTTCTCAAGCCTGAGAAAGGCTCATTTTTTGACTTCTATCTATCTATCTATCTTATCCCTCACAACACTTTGAATATCTGGGGATTAAAATAGATGGTAATCTGGAAGACCATATTTCTTTGAATATTATGCAGGGTTAGTTTGTGGCTGCTCAACTACAATTTGTCATGAGCTGGCAGAACTCTACCTCCCTTAAGATTTTAACCCCTTTAGGACCAAGCTAATTTTGGCCTTCAGGACCAGCCCCATTTTTTAAAATCTGACGTGTCACTTTATGTGGTAATAACTTTGGAATGCTTTTATCTACCCAAGCGATTCGGAGATTGTTTCCTCATGACATATTGTACTTTATGTTAGTAGAAAAATTTAGTCGATAAATTCATTGCTTATTTGTGAAAAACACCAAAATTTAGAGAAAAGTTGAAGAAATTATGATTTTTATAATTTTAAATGTATCTGTTGCAAAACAGATAGCAATACCACACAAAATATTTACTAATTAACATTTCCCATATGTCTACTTTATGTTTGCATTGTTTTTTGAATGTCCTTTTATTTTTCTAGGGCGTTACAAGGCTTAGAACTTTAGCAGCAATTTCTCACATTTTTAAGAAAAATTCAAAAGGCTATATTTTCATTCACGAGTTCAGATCTGAAGTTGCTTTGAGGGGCCCAAATACTAGAAACCCGTATAAAACATCCCATTTTGAAAACTGCACCCCTCAAAGTATTAAAAATTGCATTCAGAAAGTGTTTTAACCCTTTGGGCATTTCACAGGAATTAAAGCAAAGTAGAGGTGAAATTTCCAAATTTCATTTTTTTTGCCAAAATTTATTTGTAACGTATTGCTTACCCAGTCTCACTCTGTCACCACTGATTGGACATTGTCTGTCTGTGTAGGGACACACCCGCAACTGGTAACACCGAGTTGTCAATTTATTCATAAACCGGAACAGCAGAACGCAGAGTTCTTTTTTTTTTTTTTTTTAACTTCTTTTTTATTGAGTTTTTTTCCTTATATAAAAAAATATTTCTGTGCATTTACAAGAAAACAAGGTATGACATTGCCCATACCCTGTTGAAATTACATATTTATACATATACATATCATTACATGTTTTAAAACTCACAATCATTTACATTGGAAATGCAGTATGCCTTAAAATGCAGATTATACAATAAACTTGTTAACCTTTAACCCAACAACTGTGGTATTCTAATCAGTATCTTGTTTCACTCTTCTTCTCCTATCCCTGCTCATGTCTCTATCCTATATGTATTTGTCTAATGCCTTGGCATTGTAACCTTCAGTTTCCCCAAGGTCCCCTTAATGTCTTCGGAAAGGTACCATTTAGTGTGCTGGAAACCCTCCATCATTTTTTCTATATCTGTGACAGTCATTTGTACCAAGAACTGTTTCCATTTTTTGAAGAATTTTGCAGTTTTTTTCTCTTTGTGCAACAAGGCCTCATTCCTATCTGAATATAGGTATTTTTGTAGTTGTTGAATTAGTTGGTCTAGTGTCGGCACATTAGTTTCCAGCCAATTTTTCAGAATACACCCTTTGGCTATAAGTATTATTATGTGTACTAGCGGAGGTATGTGCTGCAAGGCCCCTTCCACTTCATTGTCTACTGACGCTGATGAATGAAATAACAGAAGTGTAGGATTCAGTGGTATAGATCCTTACCAGAGCTTCCTAATGTATCTTAGTATTTCTAACCAATATCCCTGAGTGGCAGAGCACAACCAAATGCCATGGTATAGATCCGTGTGTGGCTGGGCACACTTTGGACAGGAATGTAACCTATCTGATTCTCTGTTGCTTGGCGGTATGTTAAAAGCATAGATGGCTGCATGTATCAGCCTGAATTGCGTCTCTCTCCACACTTCATTTATAACATGCTTCCTCACTATTTTCCACCCCTCTAGTATTTGCTCATTTATCTCTGGTGTTTTAAAGATACGTCTCCAGTATGGAAATTGTTTTTTTTTCTCTATTTGCACATAAATACCTTTCATTGTCTGATATAATACCGATAAAGATTTCCTATGTGGATCTTCTCCTACCAGTGTGTCAAATGGATTATCAACAATTTCCTTTTCTAAGTTTCCCACCAGCTTTGTACAGAACGTTCTAACCTGCATATATTGCAGAAAATGCGTTTGCGGAATCCCATATTCACTGCCCAATTCTCGCAACGTCTTCAATCTCGGCTCCGTCTCATGCAGCAGCTGTTTCACTGCGGCTACCCCATTTTGCTTCCATGTCCTAAATAGGCTACTGGTCATCCCTGCCGGGAATTGTATATGCGACCATAGAGGTAAGTATTTCGACAATTGAAATGAGAGACCCTGCTTTTTCCTCACCTCTTTCCAGCACATTATAGTATCCCGTAATATAACTGACGATTTAACACTGTGCGGGAGATTTGCAAGTTTTGTGTGCAATAAAGCTCGTAGATCCCATTTTCCTGCCAGTGCTGATTCTAAGTCGTGATTGGAATAGTGGTTTGTCTTATGTATCCAGTCCAGGACATGTCGGAAAAGACTAGCGATGTTGTATCCCCTCAAGTGTGGTATGTTCACTCCCCCTGCCAATGATATCCCTGCAATTTTAGCAACGATATTCTGGGGCGCTTATTTAACCATATGAATTTTGTTACGTCGGAATTAAAGGCATTGACATCCCTATGCTTCAGCAGTATTGGCAGTGTTTGCAATGGATACAACAGCCTCGCAAAGGATATCATTTTGACTAGATGGCATCTACCGAACATGGAAAGCGGCAATGTCTTCCATCTCTGTAATTCTAGCCTTATTTTGTGGAAGATGGGTTCATAATTAAGGCGATATAAGGTTCCCGGGGTCCTCCCTATCCGTATCCCCAAATATGTTATCTGTGATTTCGCAATTTTTATACCCAGTTGCTGGAGGTGTCCGTCTGCTGCGTGATTATATTGCGTTAAACCTAGTAGTTCGCTCTTGAGTGGGTTAATTTTTAGGCCTGCATATTGCCCAAATTCCTGAATCACTTCAAAGACCTTAGGCAGATGACTGGACAGGTGAGACAGGAACAGCAGAACATCATCTGCAAAAACCGCAGTTTTAACTTCCACTCCTCCCACTCGAACACCAGTATATATATGCCCATGTTCCAAGAACTGTATCAATGGCTCTAATGCTAGATCAAATAGGAGCGGCGACAATGGGCACCCCTGTCTGGTGCCTTTATGTAATTTAAAAGTGGCTGATCTAATGCCCGGCGTGCAGACCGCAGCCGTGGGATTGTCATATAGTGTTTTCAGGTAGACCCTAAAAGCCCCTTGTATGTTGAATTTATCTAAGACCATGTCTAGCCACCGCCATTCAACATTATCGAACGCTTTCTCAGCATCCAGCAGTACCAACGCTGATTGGCTGTGTGACTCTGGCTGTGCTACTATACTATCCATGACTCCCAGAACTTTTCTGATGTTCGTGACTGCCGATCTACCCTTAATAAACCCCACTTGTGATTTCCCCACCAACAGAGGCATCAGCTGGGTTAGCCTGGCTGCCATTATTTTGGAGACCAGTTTGAGATCTTGATTTATTAAGGATATGGGTCTGTATGAGCCCGGTAGTAACAGATCTTTTCCCGCCTTGGGTAGTACTTTTATGTATGCTGTATTTGCTGCTGCTGGAATGTCCCCACCCTGTAATAGTGAATTAAAGTATGTTAACAGCGTCGGGGTTATTTGTTCTTGCAATATTTTATAAAATTCCGCCGGGTAACCATCCGGTCCCGGCGCCTTCCCAGTTGGTAGTGATTTTATAGTCTGTTGCAACTCTTCCAATGTTATTGGTGCATTCAATTCCGCTAATTGTTCCTGGTCTAAAGTAGGCATGGTGAGGTTGGTTAAGAACTGACTGCCCTGCGTGTCTCCAGGTACCTTTGTGGATGTGTATAACTGTTGATAGAAAGCCTGTAACACAGCATTCATTTTTCCAGGATCAGTGTGAATTCTACCCTCGTGGTCCCTTAATTTGGTGATATGTGTGTGCGGTCTAAAACCCCTAAACAGTCCTGCCAGCATCCTTCCAGCTTTGTTTCCAAAACAAAAAAGTTTAGCTTCATAAAGTGATCTCCCAAACTTCTCCTTATTGTCCAACCATGTTTCAAAATGTCCCCTGGCCTCTATCCATTTAAGTTTTTTATCCGTGACTGGGTTAGCTAGAAAGGCAGAATATGCCATTCTAAGGCTTTCACTACACTCCCTAAATTTCTGTTGTGTTTGCTTTTTCCTATACGTGACGTGTGAGATGAGTCTCCCTCTCAAGACCGCTTTAGCCGTTTCCCAAAATAGCGCCTGATCTTCAGTGTGTTCTGCATTATCCGTCGCGTATTCTAACCACCACCCCCTGATCAGCTGTTGAAAGTCATCCTCTTCTGCTAGGTGGGCCGGGAATTTCCACTGAACAAATTCTCCCCTGGGATGTGCATCTGTCAGTACCAATCGCACTGGTGCATGGTCAGATATGATCATGTCCGTGATATCTACCTGCTCTACACGTTGTAAGAGCTGTCGGCTTAAGTAAATGTAATCTAATCTAGACCAAGACTTATGATATGGGGAGTAATATGTGTATTCCCTATCGTCAGGGTGCCTATACCTCCAGCTATCTGTTATTTGCGTGGCTTGTGAGAGTTCCGGTAGAATGCCATCTGTAGCGAGTGTCGACGTCTGCACACTTCTCTTCCTGTTTTCCTCTATACAACTTACTGAATTAAAGTCCCCCCCCACTAACTTCAGTGCACATGTGTCCGCTAGTAGTGTAGTTTGCAAGTTCTGAAAGTAAGCGCGGTTATTTGTGTTGGGCGCATAGATCCTATATACACTAAACTCCCCCAATTGCGTGTCTAGTAGGACTTGTATCCTGCGCCCCTCCGAGTCTGCATGTTTCGATCGCAATGTGGCAGCAAAGTTTTTATTTACTAAAATCAGCACCCCATTTTTTTTCTTAATTGCTGGAGAACCATAAACCTGTCCCACCCAGAATTTGCGCATCCTACAAAAATCTCTTTCCTCTAGGTGCGTTTCCTGGAGTAAGGCCAGATCCGCCTTTAGTTTTCCAAGATGTCGTAGGACCATTGACCGCTTGTGTGGGGATAAGAGCCCCTTAACATTCCACGTCACTACTCTCATAAAGGACTTTTATGGTATGTGTCTGTGATAGTGGGCAATATTCCCTTATCCCATATGTGATGTTGTATTGTGATAGGACATAGCTGAGGGATCTGAGCTCCCCATATTGTGAATCAATTAGCTTAACACGACTACCACTCAACCTTAACACCCAACTGTTAACCAACAATTTAACTCCCCCCGTTACCCTTGGAGAAACCCATTTCTCCTCTTCAGTATTACTCAGGACTTCTCTTTTTTCTGCCATGTGCTTTCCTCTAACCTACTCTTGGGTTTGTCCTAAGCAGCATAACACGGTTAATAGAGATTACCATCACATCACCTGGCTACATGCTAGTACATATGTCTATTCTACACTGGCAACCGCAGTTTATCTCAAAATAACATTTGGTATCACATATATTCCCTGTCAGGCAAAATAAAACATTTGTAAAGTCCACCATCCGCAGTACTCACGACTCCCGTCTCTCAAGTACTCAACCAGCGTCTGGTTTTGGGTGGTTCCTATCCATGTCGCGGGGTCTGCGGCGGTCTTCGTTCTTTTGGCGGCTGACCCTTCAGTTGCGATACATTCTGCTGTGCGCTCCCTCTTGTAGAAGTTTCATCCGCTTCAGTGGACCCTGGAACAATGAGCATGTCCCTGTATACGGCCTCTGCTTCCTGATGATCTGTGTATACTTGTAGTGTGCCGCTTGGAGTCGTTACTCTCAAAATCGCCGGATATTGTAGTTGAAACTTCATGCCTTGCTTGTGAAACGCTGTGCAAATTCTACTAAATAACTTGCGTTTCTTTGATACCTCCGCTGAATAGTCGCCAAACAACATGATTGTGATTCCATTTAATTTCACCGGGCCCTTTCTGTTTTTATATAGTCGCAATAGCGTTTCTTTGTCGGAGTAGTCTAGGTAGCGTACTATGACTTGTCGGGCTCTCTGCGGCTGCCCTTGGAGCTGAGTCGACTTCTGTCTGTCAGGCCCCACTCTGTGTGCTCTTTCCACTTTGCATGGACTTTCCATGTTCAGTATCTTCGGTAGGTCATATTCACAGATGCGTTTCAACTGCGTGGCCGGCACTGACTCAGGTATCCCTACCACACGAACGTTGTTTCGTCTCGATCTGTTCTCCAGGTCATCTATTTTGGCAAGCATCTTTTGTTTTTCGGCTACCAGCTCCTGCAGTGTGCCATGTGTGTCTGCTGCATCGTCCTCTAACATCGAGATCCTTTGCTCTGCTTCATCCAGCCGCTTGCCGTGCTGTACAACATCACTCTGCAACGCCTTCAGGGAGGCCGATATTGTAGCAGCCAGGGTGTCCTGTATGTCAGGGGTAATGCGCTTGGCTACTTCCCTGGCCAGCTTTCTGTAGTTTATTGTCGTCGAGGTCCCCTCCCCCCCTTCCTCGTCCGACATTGAATCTTCTTGTCCTGAGGACGGACGACTCGCTGCCTGCTTGTCTTTCCGCGTGATCGGCGCCATGTTGCTCGGTAAGTAGTTAGTGCACAATGCCCTTCTTTTTGTGTGCGCCTCTGCTGGACCAGCGTCTGTTTGTCCCTGTTGTCTGAGCTGCCGCCGCCGTGCGTGCTCTGGTCTGTATTCAGGCACAAGATGGCGCCGCCTCCCTCTCTCTCTGCGCTGCCCCGGGGTCTTTGGCGCCAAAACACTTTGACCGCGGTTCCCTGATCCAGCTACCGTTCCCGGTCCTTATCCCGTCGGGCTTCCTTATTTTATCACCTCTGGTGCTGTGCGGGCAGTGTATCACTGCGTCTCCCCACCCGTTTACTGGATCGCTCCACGGGTTCTACGGTAAGCACCGGGATGTTATTTTCAATATAGGGGTATTCGGTACTCGCCCTTTGTAATCTGCACGGTTGCTGTCTGCACTTCCCGGTCTCAGTGGCGTGTTTGCTGGCTATGGCAGTCGATTTATTGTCTCGTAGGTCTGGAGAGCTCTTTTCCACCCTCCTCACATGGCAGCGCCGGAACCGGAAACTAGAACGCAGAGTTCTAAGAAAATATGCTCCAGAATTGCTACTTCATTGGAAATACAATTATTTACTAAAACAAACATTTCTTCTTTTAACCTATGAAACTAAAAATCTGCTACAGTACAATATATGTGGATAGGGTTTTGAAAACCCAATCCACATGTAGAAGAAAAAAAAATCAGTGCAGATTTTATGGCATTTTGCTTATTTTGTTGCAGAGTTTTTACCAATATTCACTACAAATTTCACCCTTTGCGACGAGGCAGTGTAGAGTTGTTGCAGATTCGTATCTGATTGTCACCTAATGAACAACATCACCCTTTTTTTTTTTTTTTTTTTAAGTCTTTAGTTATGTGAACTGGTTTTACAAATCATCAAACAATAGGAAACACAAGGTATCAGATGGGCGCGATGTAAAATAAAGAATAACAGTGAGGCATACGTATCGCAACAAAACAATGACTAATGACTACGATGAACATACTGTAATTCTGAGAACCAGAATAAGAGGTAAACTGAAGGGGTAGTCCGTCACATGGAGGAGGGTTGGGGGATAATAGGGGAGGGGATGGGCTATTTAGTACAGGAACACATCAGAAATCATGAGCCGACAGCTCCCTCCTTTAATAAATATGTGTTCTTTACTGCAGAGAGTTAACCCCAACATTAACTATATAAATTATGTACAGAGTTACAAAAGTACTCGGAATCAATTCAATCAGACGGATCATTAATCTCACCATTGGCCTTAATTTCCAACAGGTTGTGTCTTGTTAATGGGGCACAATTGACTTGTTTACTGTAGATGCACCATAGGAAATATCCTATAATGACGTTCCTACTGTGAGAAAGGATTATCAGATGGCTTATATTACAATGCTAGATATATCTAAATGAAGATGGATAGGGGGGGCCTAATGCTGCTGAAATATTAGAATCACCCCATAAATGACTTCATTCACACAAGTAGACCCCACAAGGTTTTCTTCAAGGGGTTTATCATATTTTTAGAAAGTCCAGTTTTCTTCTGAAAGTTTCTTCAATAAGATGAAACAAAATAAAATTTGCTTTTTTTTTTGGCAAATGCGTCAGTTTACATGAGCTTTTCCACACACAGTATAGACCACGGCCAAAATTAATCTCCTTTCACATTCTGCCACTTCTCCTGTGCATGGGGATACCAAATATGTGTGCTTTATTTATCACATAGAGAAGTAGGAGGGCGGACGATACAAGAAGCTTATTTCACAAATCACCTTTTTTCAAAGCTGATTTTACAAAACTCAGAGTTTCTATAACACTTCCAAAATATCTGCTCTTGAAGCCGAGATCCCAAAATATTCATCTAGGGGTATAATGGGAATTTATTTTTTGGGGTTTCCTAAAATAAGAAATTGCAGGTTTATGCAAATGGAGCTCTCCAGTAAAATCATTGGAAAAATAAAAATGTAATGTAGGGCAAATATATTTTCAACTAATTAACTAAAATCTAATAATTCAGAACAGTGGGGTATTTTTTAAAACATGGGTGAATGCACAGGCCTGGTTGTGAGGGACATGAGGGACAGAAATATCGGGAATCTTTACGGTGCCCGTCTTTTCTGCAGACGCGGCACCTTTTCTGGGGGTTGCTTCTACTTGGTGTTGGGGGAATGCGAGTGATGAAATATCTTTCAGTCAGTCATTTGACATCCTCAGACTGGGGGCATTCTCTGGAGGCCTTCGATAATTTTCTCCTGGAAATCCAGATATGTGTCACTGCCTAAAACAGGTACTCTGACGCCATCTCTGATGCAGTCTCAGACTCTGACCACAGCATGGCGTATGCCTCCTCAGTGCTAAATAACTTCCTCGCCATAATGTCACTAAAACTAACTAAACCAAGAAGTATTGTTTTTTTTATAACAGATTATATATATATATATATATATATATATATATATATATATAGATGTATTTATATATATATATATATATATATATATATATATATATATATATACACACACACAAACTAACTGATATATATATATATATATATATATATATATCTACACTACTGCTAACAAAAAAATAAACCGCTATTTATATATATATATATATATATATATATATATAAAATTATATATTCCCTACCTACTCTAATATTCTAGTAAAGATATAAAAGGTAGATAGAACAAAAGATAGATGGATAGATTGTATAGATAGATAGAAATCTACAGTGAAGTAAATAAGTATTTGATCCCTTGCTGATATTGTAAGTTTGCCCACTGTCAAAGACATGAACAGTCTAGAATTTTTAGGCTGTTTATTGTCAATGAAAAATATCATCTGCAAGAGGGAAAAATGCTTCCCCATGGCGGAGTACCACAAATAAACACCTGGGAATCAGACATGATGGGGAAACATTTTTCCCTGTGGTGGATGACTTTTCAGTTGACAGGTAGCAGAGTTACATGAAGGGGAATTATTTTTTATTGACGTCTAGTTTCTATCGCAGCGCAGGGAAGAAGACAGAAGTCGCTGGAGGTGAGGAGAAGTATTTTTATTCTTCATATTACTAACCTTATTTTTTTGTTTTGCAGGCTCCGCTGGACTGTTTGGACTACGTTGTATATTCGATGGACTACTTCGATGAGCTACAGTTTTTTAAAAAATAAAATGGTTAAAGAGGGTTTTGTCGGGGAGATCTTATTTCAATAAAAAATATTTTCTTATGTGTCTGTGTTTTTTTAATCCTTTATTAGCGCCTTGGTAATAGCAGTTGTCCGATTGACAGTGTCCATGACTAAGGTGAGGCTTAGTGTTAGCCAGAAAACAGGCTGCAACTAACCCCCATTATTACCCCTATACCCACCGCCACCAGGGGTGTCCGGAAGAACCGGGTACGATCCGGTACCCGACCATTTATAGTGACGGACGGAAACTTGGGTGGCCGCAGGCTGGTAGTATTAGGCTGGGAAAGGCCAGAAACAGTGGGCCTTCCCACCCTGGTAATGCTAGCCTGCTGCTATGTTGAATCTGGCTGGTTATGAAAATGGCGGGGATGCAGTGGCGGATTAAGAAGACCATAGGCCCTGGGCTGTTACCCAAACTTGGGCACCCTTCCGCACTGCCGCGCCGTAACTATTGTTAATACTACCTTTTTGGGCAAGCATTAACAAATAGGTGTTACGATTCCCCTTGTCACAGGGCTGTGTCCCCACATACTGACAGTATCACACTGTGCAGGGACACATCCTCCTGACCAGGGGAATTGTCTATCAGTCCTGGACTGCAGAAAGACTTTGTGAAATACAAGGATTTCCTAAAATAAACATGCAGGAGAGGTGACAGATTCTCTATAAATCTAGTGACTCAGAGTTGACGACGTCTCAGATTTTAGTAGTATTTTTCCTCTTTTCTTCTCCATCCGGTCCAGCGCTCATGACGACTTCTCCTGGCCATGACCCAGTTCTGCAGAATTTGCCACTCAGATGTCTTCGGCTCCTCACTTGTCCAACATTTGCACACCTATAAACAAAAATAAAATTATCATGGTGCCACATACTGTGTCCCTAAATATAATAGCACCAAACACTGCACGCCTGAGTATAATAATACCATAGATTGTAAAACATCACATACACACAGCCCCCTGTATATATCACAAATCCCCCTATAGCTAACACCACACACATCCCCCTGTAGAGAGCGTTACACACAGCCCACTATAGATAGCGCCATACAGCCCCCCGTAGAGAGCACCACACAGCTCTCCCCCTCTTGTAAATAGCGTCACAGACCCCCCCCTGTAAAGAGCGCCATACACATACCGCTGTGGATAGCGCCACACAGCCCCCCTTGTATATAGTGCTGCACAGCGCTCCCCTCCCCCCTTGTATATAGGGTCACACAGCATTCCCCCCCTTGTATATAGGGCTACACAGCGCTTCCCCCCTTGTATATAGGGCCACATAGCTCTCCCCTTGTATATAGTGCTACACAGCCCTCCCCCTTTGTACATAGTCACACAGCGTGCCCACTTGTATATAGTGTTACATAGCGCTCCCCCTTGCATATAGGCCCACTTAGCGCTCTCCCCTTGTATATAGGGCCACATAGCGCTCCCCCCTTGTATATAGTTTACACAGCACTCCCCCTTGTATATAGTGCCGCACAGCACTCCCCTCCCCCCTTGTATATAGGGTCACACAGCATTCCCCCTTGTATATAGGGTCACACAGCGCTTCCCCCCTTATATATAGGGCCACATAGCGCTCCCCCTTATATATAGTGCACACAGCGCTCCCCTTTGTATATAGTGCACACAGCGCTCCCCTTTGTATATAATGCCACACAGTGCTCCCCTCCCCCTTGTATATAGGGCTCTAGGAGTGGAATCCCCGGCCAGATCATCGGCAACGGGGATTCCGCTCAATCAGTAGCCACTGACGTCACTGTCCATATATGGACAGTGATGTCAAGGGCTTCCCCGAGCAGAGTGCTTAGAGTAGCGCTGTGCCAGGGGAATTCTCGGCGAGCGGAGGAGCTCCCTCTGCTCCTCCGCTCTGATCTCATTCTGAAGCAGGGACCTGATCGTTCCCTGCTTCAGTATTAAGTTCAACTGTGTCTGTGTCCTGAGGATGCAAACAGTTGACAGTGGGACATACCCCCGGCCGCATGGAGCAGCGGGACACAGCCCAGAATCCTGGACTGTCCCGCTGAATCCGGAGGGTAGTCGTCAGGGGCTCCGCCTCGAGCGGAATACCCGGCAATCCTATGACCGGGGATTCCGCTCCTAGCTCACATCCACATTCCCGCCGGGTCCTGGTCCCGGAAGGTGGATATGGCAGCACCCGGTGTTCATCCGGCCACAATTAAAATAGATGGGATATGGCACCGGACCTCCCAGGTAGCCGAAACCAAACACGGTGCAGGTAACGTTTTTGGATTCGACTCCCAGGGAGGTCCAGCACCGTACGGCGCCACAACTGATGTCCCCTGGGCCAGAACAGATCCCATAGAAAGCTATGGGATCCGTTCTAGCAACAGTTTGCCTCCAGCTTTTCTTCAACACGCCGGAGGTAAACTGAAGTAGACGCTGGACATATTTGAACGTCCCCTAACACGGTAAGATTATAGGTTGGACTTAATGGACCTGTGTCTTTTTTCAACCTTATCAACTATGTAACTATATATAAAAAGAACATAATCAATAAAACACATCCAATTATGTACCTTTTCAATGCCTGGAATGAGTTCTATCATGAAAATATTTCTTTCCTTCAAATTGGATGTAATCAACGGCTCAATTTTATAAAAGTATAATGTTTTTTACATCAGCTTGTTCCAAAATTGAGAACAATTCTGATAGAAAAGAAAAAAGTAGATTAGCGGACCACTTTTTGTGCATCATTTAGCAGTTTGTATGCCTGTTTTTCATACATTTCCATAGTACCCCCTGTAGTTTCCCCTTTTATCCACTCGAATGTATACAACTCTTTTAATAGCCTTTAGTTCTTTTTAGTTCTTGTCAAATTAAGTTATGATTTTTTGTATACGTACAGGGAGTTTTTACGAAGCGGTTTGAACAAGCTTAACAAAAATATCCACAGGAGGGCACTGGTAAAATGGTGAAAATGTATCAGATGTTTTATTTAAAAAATTGTGCAAAGTACTTACCTGCGGATCCTGTCCTTTTAAATCGATTCCAGTGTAGCAAAGGCCTCCCTTTCAATTTCAGTCAAAAATTATACCCCATCTCAGTTTTGTTGTGCAATTTAATATATAGCCTATATCCTTTAAAGGGGTTGTTCAGGTTGGGGGCTTTTTTTATACTGATGGCCGACACCCGGACCCTGCACTGATCAGCTGTTGCAGAAGGCTCCGAAGCAGAAGGCTCCGACCAACCACGGTATAGTGGCCGCGCTGGGTTACTGCAGCTCCTATTTTATTCACATGGCCGCTATACATCGGTTAGAGCCTTCTGTTTCTGGGCCCAACCATTGTATAGCTTGGCACCCAGAGGCAGCTAAAACAGCTGATTGGTAGGCCACCCCACCAATCATATACAGATGATCTATTATGTGGATGGGTCATCAGTATAAAAAACAGCCCCCAACCTGGACAACCTCTTAATATATATCCTATATGCTTATTTAAATATTATTTTTCTTTTAACTGAAGAGTGTACCAGCTGTTTGATAAGAATTTGCATGACACCCTGAACTGTTACATAAGGGCGCCATCTAGTGTTTGCATGCAACCACTACATCTTTTATATGCAACATCAGATTTATTTGTCAAAACATAGGTCTAAGGCTGGATTCACACGAGTATGTTCGGTCCGTAAAGGACGGAACATATTTCGGCCGCAAGTCCCAGACCGGACACTGCAGGGAGCCGGGTTCCTAGCATCATAGTTATGTACGACGCTAGGAGTCCCTGCCTCTCCGTGGAACTACTGTACCATACTGTAATCATGTTTTCAGTATGGGACAGTTGTCCCGCAGTGAGGCAGGGACTCCTAGCGTCGCACATAACTATGATGCTAGGAGCCCGGCTCCCTGCAGTGTGTTCGGTCCGGGACTTGCGGCCGAAATACGTTCCGTCCTTTACGGACCGAACATGCTCGTGTGAATCCAGCCTTAGGGTATGTGCACACACAAACTCAAAAAAGTCTGAAAATAGCTCCTGATTTTCAGACTTTTTTAAGCCACTCGTGTTTTCGCAATGTTTTTTGCAGCGTTTTTTATGGCCATTTTTGGAGCTGTTTTTCAATAGAGTCAATGAAAAACGGCTCCAAAAACATCCCAAGAAGTGACATGCACTTCTTTTGCGCGGCCGTTTTTCAAAACAGTCGCGTAAAAAAACGGCCCGTTGGAACAGAACGCTGTTGTCCCATTGCAATCAATAGGCAGATATTTGGAGGCATTCTGCTTTCAATTTTTTGGCAGTTTTTTGACTGTTTATGGCCCGAAAAATGGCCGAAAATAAGCCTTGTGAACATACCCTCATACAGTATTTTGTGTTTACAGCATTTTGGAAACTACTAAGGAATTAGCTCATGAACAGTACATCTATTATCTGAAATGCTCCCTTTATAAGTAGGAGCATTTTGGGTAGTAAGGGGGGGGGGGGTTTAATGAAAAGAAAAGAGCATTTGTTTTTTACTATATGTCCTATATAGTCCGGAACTACAAAAAAATTGTATATTACGTGGTATATGTTTTTTTACACGACGGCCCATGAATGACGTATGCAACCATATGGTATGGGGCATACGATGGGGCTTTACGTTTGGCACTTACACCGAATGTGCTAAACGTAGCCCCATAACATGATATAAATGCTTAGGACCTTTGTCTATGGCAGCAGATAAGATAAGATAGACTTTATTGATCCCTGAAGGGAAATTAATAAGTTGTTTCATTGCTCCACAGAAACAATTAAGACAGTAAAAACGAAAAATATAAAATACAACAATAACACGTGAATTACAATACATTAAGATCCATAAAATTAAACTAATTAAAATTGAAAATACACATTACTGACCCAATTACATTATAAAAACTTTCATTATAAAAAAAAACAGTCGGCAAAAAAGACCTTCTGTATCTATCTTTCAAACACTTAAATTGTATGTATCTTTTACTGAATGTACTCCGCGGAACATTCACATAGTCAAACAGAGGATGTTCTGGACACATGATCATTTTCTTAAACTTATTTAAATCCGTTTATCCACCAATACACTAACAAGGTCCAATTTGCGTCCAATAACACTACTGCGCTTCTTGATCAACGTGTTTCATTTATTAATATCCATAGTCCTCGCATTGCCGTACCAGCACACCACCGCAAACAATATTGCACTCTCCACAACCAATTTATAAAACATATGTAACATATTTGTGCACACATTAAATTATCTCAATTGGTGCAAAAAATACATACGGCTACATCCCTTTTTGTATAACACATCACAATTTTTCCTCCAGTCCAATTTATCATCCATATACACACCCAAGTATTTATAATTAGCTACTCTTGACACCACTTGACCACTAATTTGAACCTGCTCTGGTTCCCTTTCCTTTTTACAAAAATCAATCATCATCTCTTTTGTTTTCCCCACATTCAGTTCCAAAAAGTTTTCCTTTGACCATGTACAGAACCTCGCCACCTGCTCCCTGTACTTGCGGTCATTACTTTTAACAATACACCCAACCACAACCGAATCATCTGAGTACTTTTGTAAATGACATGTAGTTGAATTATACTTAAAATCAGAAGTATAAAGCGAAAAAAGAAACGGCGCTAAAACTGTTCCCTGAGGGGCTCCCACATGGCTTAAAGAGTCTGTCACCAGATTATACGTGCCCTATCTCCTACATAATCTGATTGGCGCTGTAATGTAGATAACAGCAGTGGTTTTTATTTTGAAAAACAATCATTTTTGACCAAGTTATGAACAATTTTAGATTTATGCAAATTACTTTCTTAATAGACAACTGGGCATGTTTTTACTTTTTACCAAGTGGGTGTTGTGGAGAGAAGTGTGTGACACTGACCAATCAGTGACCAATCAGTGACCAATCAGCGTCATACACTTCTCATTGTTCCAGCCCAGCTTCTTTCACTGCACAATCACACTGTAACAATGAGCTGGAACAATGAGAAGTGTATGACGCTGATTGGTCACTGATTGGTCAGTGTCACACACTTCTCTCCACAACACCCACTTGGTAAAAAGTAAAAACATGCCCAGTTGTCTATTAAGAAAGTAATTTGCATAAATCTAAAATTGTTCATAACTTGGTAAAAAATGATCGTTTTTCAAAATAAAAACCACTGCTGTTATCTACATTACAGCGTCGATCAGCTTATGTAGGAGATAGGGCACTTATAATGTGGTGACAGAGCCTCTTTAAAGGAACAGTGTCATCACAAATATTTTATTAATATGTTAAAGATGTTAGTGCCTTAATATAAACGTTTATTTTCATTTGTGTGTTTGTGTTTTACTGTTTCTTTTTTTCACACTTTTTTTTCCCTATGGGGGCTGCCATTTTTTGTTCCATTTCTGTGTGTGTCGATTAACGACACACACAGACATGGAATACGGCAGCCACAGTCCCATAGGGACTGCGAACGGCTCCCGTCCCATTGACTGCCGTGTACGGCGTCTGTGTGGGAACTGCGCATGCGCCGCTCCCACACAGTCCTATTCGAAATTGGCGCCGTCCGGCGCCATTTTCCTGTGGACCGGAAGTCGCGGCCGGACAGTAATATTACTACTTCCGGTCGCGGCTTCCGGACAAGTGCACATGGAACAGCGGCAGCAAAGGGAGCGGACGGGCCGCGGCGGCAGGAGCAGGTAAGCGATTTCAATGTATGTTAGTGTTTGTGTGTGTTTACTACTGCATGTAAACCTACTACACTGTGGGTTACCTCAAAAAATGGCGACGCACAGTGTAGCAGGTTAAACCTTTCAAACCCCTCGTTTATCCCGGCACTAGCCAGGATAAAGGAGGGGGGGATGCTGAGCGCTCACTAGAGCGATAGCTTTTAACCCAATGTTGCAATGCTGCAATTTTGGGAACTAGCTCCAAACAGCTCCATCTAGTGACCAAAAATGGGTAGTATTATAAATTTGAAAAAATTTATAATATTTCCTGACTCGCGAAAAAAATAAAAAAAATTTGAACAATGTTTTATCACCCACACACTAAATGTTTAAATTTTAAAAAAAAAACATGTTTTTGGGGCGACACCATGCCTTTAAGAGTGTTTGACATACATAACCCTAAGCGATCACATTGCGGCCTAAAAGTTAAATAATTAAAAACCCAATCCACAATCATACGATCAACCCCCCATAATATCATTTTCTCGCAGCACACCAGGTCAAATCGTATTGAAAGCATTTAAAAAAAAAAAATCGAAGTAGGCGATCCTAACAGAATTTCCCTGCCCCGCCAAATGTGAATATACTCACTGCAATAGGTAAATCACTGCATCCTCAACACCCATATTGCGACGATAAGGAAATTGTGTTTTTCTGACCAATTCTACTGATATTTGGTCAGTGTTAACAAAGGAGAATATCAATGATAAAACCTTTGTTTATCGTTGCTCTGCAATTGTGATGTAAAAATAATTGTTATCAGTGACACAATTGATAGATGTAAATGCCGCTTATAGTGAAGCTTACACTTCGCATTGCTGCCTAGTGCACAGTCCGGTCCTGGTGTCAGGTGGTGTGAACTATGTTCCCCAAAACTTATGAGTTGTACTGGGAAATACAGGGCACACTACGCTGTACCAGAATATGGAAACTGTATACATAGATTAGCCCTACCCCCAAATTATAATAATACAATGCCTAAATATTACCACCATACAGTGAATAATACCACCATACTGTGACTAGATAACACTGCCATACACTGAATAATATCACCATACTGTGACTAGATAACACCGCCATACACTAACGGGACAATACCACCATACCATGAATAATACCACAATACTGTGACTAGATAACACCACCATACACTGACTGGATAATACCACCATACACTGAATAATGCCACCATACTGTGATGAGATAACACCGCCATACACTGAATAATACCCCCATAGACTGAATACAACCATGCTGTGATTAGATAACACCGCCATAGCAAGGTTCGAACCTATCCAAATAGAAAGTACTATGAACACCAGATGGGAAATTATTTTCCAAATGAATGATTTATTTATAGCCAGTGACAGTGCGACGTTTCGGTCTATACCAGGGGTCTCAAACTCGGCCGGGTAAGTGGGCCGCATATAGAAAAAAAATGGGAAGTTGACGGGCCGCATTACTTTCAAATTTGATACAATACAAAATTATTGTTAATCAATTAGTTATTTGAACTACTATAACACTATATTACTAGAATAATACTACATTACTATAATAATAGCACTAGGTTTAAAATGTGAGATATTTCTCCACATGCTTATTTCAACAATCCAGCTTTCCAGTTTAAGTGTCGCTAAATGCAGTCCGGCGGCTCAGTTAGCACACGTCAAGATTGGGCAGCCCCTTTTTAGATAGTGCCGCAGTGCCCTCTGTGGATGCTGCCGCAGTGCCCTCTGTGGATAATGCAACACACCCCTAGATAAGGCCAGTGTCCTCTTCAGATACTGCCACACACCCACTTGTAGATAATGCCACAGTGCCCTCTGTTGAGGCTGCCACAGTGCCCTATGTAGAGGCTGCCACAGTGCCCTCTGTAGAGGCTGCCACAGTGCCCTCTGTAGAGGCTGCCACAGTGCCCTCTGTAGAGGCTGCCACAGTGCCCTCTGTAGAGGCTGCCACAGTGCCCTCTGTAGAGGCTGCCACAGTGCCCTCTGTAGAGGCTGCCACAGTGATGTCAGGGGCTTGCCCAGAGCTGGAGTCCCGGAGTAGAGCCGCTTCTGGCACTCTGCCTGGGATTCCAGCTCTGCTCCTGACATCACTGTCCATATATGGACAGAGATGTCAGGGGCAACCCCAGAGCTGGAGTCCCAGGCAGAGCGCTAGTAGGCTCTTCCTGGGACTCCAGCTGTGCTCCTGACATCACTGGGACTCCTGCTCTGGGGAAGCCCCTGACATCATTGTCGATGTATGGACAGCGATGTCAGAGGCTTCCCGAGAGTCCCGGAGCAAAGCCGATAATAGCGCTCTGCCCGGGACTCCGCTCTGGGGAAGACCCTGACACACTGTCCATATATGGGCAGATATGTCAGGGAATTCCGCAGCGTCCCGGAGCAGAGCCTATACTAGTGCTCTGCCCGGGACTCCGGCTCTGGGGAAGCCCCAGACATCGCTGTTCATATGTGGACAGCGATGTCAGGGAATTCCACAGAGTCCAGGAGCAGAGCCGACACCAGCGCTCTGCTCCGCTCTGGGCAAGACCCTGACACACTGTCCATATATGGGCAGCGATGTCAGGGAATTCCACAGAGTCCCGGAGCAGAGCCTGTACTAGCGCTCTGCCCGGGACTCTGGCTCTGGGGAAGCCCCAGACATCGCTGTTCATATGTGGACAGCGATGTCAGGGAATTCCAGAGTCTCGGAGCAGAGCCGATACTAGCAGCTCTGTGTCCCGCGGGCCGCAGATGACAGCCCCAGGGGCCGCATGCGGCCCACGGGCCGCGTGCTTGAGACCCCTGGTCTATACCATGACCTTCTTCAGGCACTGTGTCAATACTGGATCCTGTCTGATGGCGCATTCGTATGGCGGCTGACCGCTAGAGTATGGCGCCACAAAAAGAATTTCCCATCTGGTGTGCATAGTACTTTCTATTTAGATAACACCACCATACACTGACTGAATAATACCACCATACACTGAATAATACCACCATACTGGGACTAGATAATACCACCATACACTTAATACCACCATACTGTGAGTGGTGTGACAACTTGGGGACCACTTAGGTCATGGGATCGCCATCTCCCAGGTGAGATGGTTGGCACACATAGAAAGTTCACTCCAACTCCTTGAGAAAAAGGTTTAAACAAGCCGCAGCTAGCTTTATTGTCTTCACAACAGCAATCAGTGGTACAACAATAAACACACAATAAACCCTAGGCCATCCAGCCTCTAACTAACACAGTGTCCCTCACTATGTGACACTGAGCCTTGTGCCCAGCACCTCAAAACCTTCAGTTTTACCTCACACGGTGGTGACTCTCACAGGCTAGCATGCCTGTCTTCCCCAGACAGAGCCATGTGTGGCCAGCACACACCTGATATAAAGAGCCATCTCAGGTGGAGAATAACTAGGCTAATCAGACAGCCCAAGCACCAGCAGAGAAAACCCTCTCTGCTGTACATACTCCCTGGTTGCTAAAAACCTGAGTTTCTGCCCTGTCCAGTAGCTGCACTGCTACATATCCCCCCCCCTTTGATAAAGGCCGTAGGACTGATCACATTTCAACCTCCTTCCAGGGTCAAAGCTCCTACGTTGGGACATAATCAACCTTAGGGTCACCCCTACAGTAACAGGCATTTGATAATCACCCCTGGGTGTATTAGACAGGTGCTCCTGCAACTCTTCTATGTTGGCATGCCTGGCATCCTCATCCCTTGTAGGCACTACTAGCTTTTGCTGATCACAGCCGTATTTACCTGTGTTGTGCCCTACATTCATGGACCTTTCCGCATCCATGAAGTGGCTTTGTGTGTCACCCCTTGGTTTAGACCATGGCTCATAGTGTTCAGTAACACTCATCTCGTGAGTTTTGGTATACACCGTACCATCTACCAAACCACTTTCAGACGCTATACTCCCCTCCATCTTGGAGTTTTTCCATCTCAGCATTTAAATGCTCAGACTGTCCGTCCAGAGACAATTTTCCACCACACTCACCAGACCTCTCTGGGTTACTATTAGTAACAGTACGCACATCACATGTGACACTCTCGACTTTCTCAACTACGGCCTCAAGGGGCACACTTGAAGTAATCCCCTTTTCTGTCTCGGCTGCTGTTTCTTTAAGAGCCTGTTCACACAATGCATTAACCTGCTCAGGCTGTGTGACATACTCAAGGGTTAAAGACACGTTAAGCACAATTTTTGACATTTCACTAGTGTCATCACATAAAAGCAGTGCATCAAATACATGTGCGTCATTTTTAGTAGGCATTTCCTGAATCACATTATTACTTGACATCATTACAACTGGTGCATTTTCCATTTTTGGCAGTCGAGCAGCACACCCTGCAGAAGACTCTTCCCTGTAATGCTTATCGGAGATATTGCCTTTCTCCCACAACTGCGAAAAATGAGGGAAGTTCCTTCCCAGCACAAACTCCTCATCAAGTTCCTGACATTTTATAAGTCTCTGCTGCACAGTCCCAAAGTCAATCAGAACGGTCTCACCCATCTCAGGATCCTTCTTTACGAACAGCAAAATGTCCAGATGCACCCTCGAGACCTCTTGGCGAAGATCCAGACGGACCAGTAGCGGAATCCCACCAACCAACACTTCACGTGTCTTCTCTTGCGCTCTCTCTGGCCTCCTGACCAGAGAACAATCAGGTGCACATCCATCCGCTCAATGGCATCTCCAACAGCGCTCCTTCTGCTGAACAACAGCCACATGCTGTCGGGGTTGGTTGCTCCTAGCAACCACATCTGTGCGATTCAGCACACTTGGCTTTTTAACAGCTGCCCAACATTGCTTGGGAACACCTTTTCCATCCAGACAATAGTCCGCTTGCAAAGATTCCCACCATGAGTCCGGGTGGTTGCCCTTAGCAACGGTCCTCACAGCTTGTATCACAGGTATGCATGCTCGTTGCTCTTTTCTGCAAACTGTCTGCAACACGTCAGGAGTACCCGGCATCAATGCAGTGGACGTTGAAAAGAATCCACTTGGCTTGGAAGACTGTGCATCCCCGGACAGCACCCGTGCCCTTAGAGCCTCTCTATCTGTTTCCAACTGTGCCAGGACCCTTTGGTTATCCTCCCTCGGTTTGGCATTTGTTTCCTGCAGCTCTGCATTCAACTGCACTATTTGTTTGATGAGTTCCTCCATAAGACCCGTTGCAATGGAAAAACAGTCTCTTTAATTGGGCTTTTGGCCCTTTAAATTTCACTGCATACTTCTTGTGCCATTTTATTGCCCAAAGCAATTCTCCGCCATATGTGACAACTTGTGGACCACTTAGCTCATGGGATCACCATCTCCCAGGTGAGATGGTTGGCACACATAGAAAGTTCACTCCAACTCCTTGAGAAAAAAGTTTAAACCAGCCGCAGCTAGCTTTATTGTCTTCACAACAGCAATCAGTGGTACAACAATAAACATACAAATTAAACCCTAGGCCGTCCAGCCTCTAACTAACACATTCAGTGTCCCTCACTATGTGACACTGAGCCTTGTGCCCAGCACCTCAAAACCTTCAGTTTTACCTCACACGGTGGTGACTCTCACAGGCTAGCATGCCTGTCTTCCCCAGACTGAGAGCCCTGTGTGGACTGTACACACCTGATATAAAGAGCCGTCTCAGGTGGAGAATAACTAGGCTAATCAGACAGCCCAAGCACCAGCAGAGAAAACCCTCTCTGCTGTACATGCTCCCTGGTTGCTTAAAACCTGAGTTTCTGCCCTGTCCAGTAGCTGCACTGCTACAATGGATAATACCAGCATACACTGAATAATACCATCACACTGTGACTAGATAATACCACCATACACTGAATAATACCACCGTACTGTGACTAGATAATACCACCATAGTGTGACTAGATACCACCAAACACTGAATAAAACCACCATACACTGAATAATACCACCATACAATGACTAGATAACACTATGAGAAGAAAAAAGTTGTGAGCAACCTTGCGTACATTTCAGAATGTCTGATAAGGAAACAATGAAACTGATGCGCATGTCGTCCTAAAGCTAAAATTCTAGCCTTATAGCCAAGTCTCCCCCCCCCCCCCACACACAAGCAAACTATAACTAAGCCCCGCTTCGCTACATATTTTGTTTAGGATTTATTCACACATTGCGTTCATATATTGATGCAATTTTCACAAAATTAAATGCAGCAAAAGCTGCAATATGGCTGCAACACGTGAATATACTCTTAGTGTAGGAATACACGTAGCGTAAACACTACGGATTTTCCGCAACAGATTTCATTGCGGAAAATCAGCAGCATAGTACAGTAGCAGCAGAGTGGATGAGATTTGGACAAGTCTCATCTCTACACAATAACTGTACATAAATTGACCTGCGGTGCGTTTTAAAAAAAATCTGCAGAATGTCAATTTATGCTATGGAATCGCTGCTCTTGTATTGTATTAGTTACCCATTGAATTCTCTGGGAGGTATAACCCGCAACAAAGAGTCATGTGTTGCGGCAGAAATGCTGCGATTCCGCCGCAAAAATCTCAAATGAGAAAAAAAAGCTTATTCTTACTCCCGGCCATAGTCATAGCGATGCGTATTCTCTTCTGAACACAGCCCGGCCTCCCGTGATGACGATTCATCCAGTGGCGGACACAGACTGCAAAAGGCCCCTGTGCAGATAATGTGCCAGGGCCCCCCCGCCCCCCCCCCCAATACCGACAAAGTTACCTAAACATATATATGCATATAAAAATAAACCTTACTAATAAAAATTATGAAGGAAGATTTATATTGTACATTTTATTACCAGTTTAGAACACAAGTAACACATTTTTTTCCGGGTTAAATTCTTATCTAAACTAAGTCCCTAAATGTGGGCAAAGAAAATGAAAAACCTATACTCACCTCCTCCGGCGCCTCCGTTCCCCCTCCGCAGCCCCTATCCCTTTCTGTGTTTACAAAGCTGCTGTGGTGACGCGCGGTCGATGGCACATGACCGCTGCAGCCAATCAATGCCCTCAACAGCGATTTGCTGTGGAACTACTGTCCTCAGCAGCACACCAATGAGGAGTTATTGGCAGCAGCGGTCACGTGCCATCGGCAGCGCGTCACCAGTGCAGCCTTGTACACTTGTAACACAGACCGAGACAGGAGGATGGGGGCTGCGGCGGGTGAACGGAGGCGAGGGAGGAGGTGAGTATAGTTTTTTTATTTTCTTTGCCCACATTTAGAGACTTAGGTTAAATTGAATCATTGAATATAACACAAAGCACTCATGCAACTGAGATGCAATAATTTAGATGATCTTATCATGCTTAGCTTACTGCACTGTTACCTATCAAGCAGGACTGAATCTCAAGATATCTACAGAGGGGGCTGTATGGCGTTATCTACAGGGGGGACTGTATGGCGCTATCAACAGAGGGGGCTGTATGGCGTTATCTACAGGGGGGACTGTATGGCGCTATCTACAGAGGGGTCTGTATGGCGCTATCTACAGGGGGGTCTGTATGGCGCTATCTACAGGGGGGACTGTATGGCGCTATCTACAGGGGGGACTGTATGGCGCTATCTACAGGGGGGACTGTATGGCGCTATCTACAGGGGGGACTGTATGGCGCTATCTACAGGGGGGACTGTATGGCGCTATCTACAGAGGGGGCTGTATGGCGTTATCTACAGGGGGGCTGTATGGCGTTATCTACAGGGGGCTGTATGGTGTTATCTACAGGGGGGACTTTATGGCGTTATCTACAGTGGGGTCTGTATGGCGTTATCTACAGGGGTTCTGTATGGCGTTCCCTACAGGGGGGGTCTGTAGGGAAAGTCATACAGCCCCCCCCTGTAGGGAACGCCATACAGACCCCCCTTTAGGGAACGCCATACAGACCCCCCTGTAGGGAACGCTATACAGCCCCCCCTGTAGGGAACGCTATACAGCCCCCCCTGTAGGGAACGCCTTACAGCCCCCCCCTGTAGGGAACGCTATACAGCCCCCCCCCTGTAGGGAACGCCATACACCCCCAATCACTCAAAAAAATGCGACCTACAGTGTGAAAAGACAAAAGACATGTATCCCCTATCCACAGGATAGGGGATACATGTGTGATCGCTGGCATTGATAGGGAGAGCGGGGGACCGAAAGTCCCCCGAAGTTCTCCATCACTCACCTCTGACTTCCGGTGTCTGCGCAGCTCAAGTGTGACCGGCGCTCCATTCATTTCTACGGAGCTGCCGACACAGACCCCGGAAGTCCGAGGTTTGTGATGGAGAACTTCAGGGGACTTTCGGTCCCCCGTTCTCCCTATCAATGCCAGCGATCACACACGTATCCCCTATCCTGTGGATAGGGGATACATGTCTTATGTTTAATGGCAGAGCGGGGAGATACTCCCTGCTCTGCCGTAGTGTTCCGTGGCATCGCGCTGTAGCAGCCATAGCGGCAGCTAGCGGAGATTCCGGCCAAGGTGGGGGCCCGTGCCGGCAGGTGACGCGGGCCCCCTCATGCCGCGGCCCCGTAGCAGCCGCTACGGCTGCTATAGCAGTAGTTACGCCCCTGTGTTAGGGGGAGTTCACACTGAGGTTTTTTTCGCGAAAAACGTCAGAAAGTGCCTCCCATTGAAATCCATGAAATTTTTCCTGCGAGCAGTAAAAACCGCATGCGGGAAAAAGAAGCGCAATGCCCTTTCTTCGGGCGTTTCTGTCTCTGACTTCCCATTGACAACAATGGCAGGCAGAAAATGCGTTTTTTGCTGCGTTTCCCTGCCCACGGCCCGATGGCCGAAAAACGCCACAAAAAAACGCAATGAAAAACGCGGGAAGTGTTCTACCGGCAGGTCAAAATATGCCTCAAAATTCCGGAAGGAATTATGAGGCAGATTTTTCTACATAAAAACTTCTCCCTTCTGACATGAACTTTTTAACTTCATCTACCTGTCCTCTGCAGTCTGCACGTCCTCCACTCGTCCTGTGTCTGTCCTCCGCTCATCCTATGAGTTCTCCGGCAGTCCTGACTGTACTGTCCAGCCGCCCGAAGTCTTACGTCGCACCGCCCCCTGTCCTCTCCCCTGCCTGAGCGCTCCTCCTACCACCAGCATCGCCGTCCTGTCCTATTCATCTGTGCCAGATTGGCAGTGCAGTGTAGCGGCTATCACCGGGCCCGGGCACCCGCCCCCTCCCTCCCGATTGGTAGTGCAGTGTGGCGGCTATCACCGGGCCCCCGCCCCCTCCCTCCCCTCATGCCTAGTGTTGTGATGCTACTAGGCATGAGGGGGCCCGTGCCGCCAGGCCTGGTACATAAAATGTAATGTGCCTGTCAGGGCGACACGGGCCCCCCCATGCCGCGGGCCCCGTAGCAGCTGCTACGGCTGCTACTGTGGTAGTTACGCCACTGAACGGGCCCCCTTCCCACGCGGGGCCCTTGTGCAGCTGCACCGGCTGCACATGCGGTATGTCCGCCCCTGGATTCATCCCATGTGACTGCTGCAGCCAATCAAAGGCTGCAGTGGTCACATGGACTACAGCTCCATCCCAGGAGGCCGGACTGCGCTCAGAAGAGAATATGCATTACTATGACTACGTCCGGGAGTATTAGCTTTTTAAATTTTTATTTCTGCAGTCTTTCCGCAGCGGACATGCCGCCCGAAAAACTGCATGTTTGGTGCATTTTTTTCAGGTGGAATTTCCTGCGGTTTCCAGGACGAATACTCTGTGTAGTTTTATGCAGTGTATCCGTCCTGTGTGTCCATACACCTATAATCAAGTTGCTCTCCCCACAAACATAATCTCTAAAGAATCCTTTCTCCCCCAGGCATAACATTTGCAGCCAAGTTCCCCTCCCCCACATATCATTTATAATAAGCTCCTACACAACAAAATAAACTATAGAGAAGTCCCCTTCCCCCACAAAATAGATTTGTAAAGAATCCCCCAAACTCCTATAGCATTTAGACAATGTCCCCCCCCCCACAAAATCAATGTCCCCTCCCCCACAAAATCGATCTATAAAGAATCCCCACACACAAAGCACCTATAAACACGTCTCCCCTCCCCCACAAAATCGATCTATGCAAAAAACACATAATTTGTATCTCCCTCTTTCCTCCTCCCTCACACAGCACATACATGAACATGGTTTACATGAACATGGTTTACACCAATGCTGCTGCTCTTACGAGAGTCCTGAGCTCCGTGGAGGAGTCTTCACTGTGGCAGCAGCAGAGGAGAGCTGCGGGACGCGCTGAGTTTGTCTGTGTGTGCAGGACAGGCCGTGCTGATTGGTGGAGAAGACAGAGGCCCCTGCTGCTCCACCAATCAGCGCTCACTTCACAATGCAAAGGAGAGGAAGGAACATTACTCCTCTCTGATATGGACAGTGACGTCAGGAGTTTTCCAAGGGCCAGAATCCCGGGGCAGAACCTCTATTAGCGTTCTGCCCGGGGACTCAGACTCTGGGAAAACACCTGACATCACTGTCCATATATGGACAGTAACATCAGGAGCATTCCCTGGATTGTTGTCCGGGTCAGAGCCTCTACTAGTGCTCTGCTCGGGGACTCCAGCACTGCTCCTGACGTCACTATCCATATATGGGCAGTGATGTCAGGAGTTTCCTCTCCAGCGCTAGACCCAGGAAAGGGAAGTATAATAATTGTTTTGCTTTTTTATGTGTTACTAATTATTCATTTTTTGTGTTTTTTGACAGGTACGTTTGTTGGACTACTTCAGATTCGAGGACTACGTCGATGACAGCGTTTTTTTATTCTCAATAAAATGGTTAATGAGGGTTGTGTTGGTGTTTTTTATTACAATAAAATATTTTTTTATGTCTCTGTTTTTTTAACTATATTAAGATCACCTTAGTAATGGCCGCTGTCGGATTGATAGCGTCCATTACTAAGGAGGGGCTTAGTGTAAGCCGGTGAAAAAGCTAACACTAACACCCCCATTATTACCCCGCTACCCACCGCCACCAGGGATATCGGGAAGAGCCGGGTACGATCCGGTACTCGACCATCTGTAGTGATGGATGGTTAATGGGGGGGCCGAAGGCTGGTATTATTAGATAGGGAAAGCCCAAAAACCATGGCCTTTTCCATCCTGGTAATGCTAGCCTGCTGCTGCTATGTTGTATCTGACTACCTATGAAAAATTGTGGGGGGACCTCATGTCATTTAAAGAAAAAAAAAAAGAAAAAATCAGAAGAAAAACGATGTGGGGTCCCCACCATTTTCATAACCAGCCAGATACAACATAGCAGCAGCAAGCTAGCATTACCAGGGTGCGAAGGGCCATAGTTTTTGGGCTTTTCCAGCCTAATAATACCAGCCTGCTGCTGCCCCAGTACCCGACCTTCGCTACAGATAAATAAATAATTAGTAACATAAAAAAGTGAAGCAATTATTATACTTACGTTTCCTGTGTCCAGCGCAGGAGCCACAATGTCAGTGAGCTATGCTGTTTCCTTAACTTCAGGAGTTATAGGGGGCATCAGCACTAAAAGTGCCTAGGGCAGCATCAACTCTAAATATGGCCCTGCTTTCACCTATACTCTCCCCCCTGCCCCCACTTAATCTCTACCTTTTTCTATTCCCCTTTCCCCCTCCTCCCACAGAGCCTCTGCCGCCATCTGTCCACCCACCTCAAATAAAGGTTTGAAATCCTCTTTAGTGTCCCCAGCACCCTATGAGACCCCCATGCGACTTTCTGTTCCCCATAGTACCCCTACCACTTGCTGCCCAGCATTTTACCAGACACAATAGCCCAGCATACTGCACTATTTTGGCCAAAGTTTATTTTTACCTGCAGTGGAAGCTTTTCCATGCATATGTATGTGATTTTTTTTTAACATAGGTGCCTATGGAGGATGGATAGCAGAAATATCCATTTTTTTTAAACAGTTTAATGCATCTCCTGGGAGATTTATCAAAACATACATTATATTGATAGAAATACTGTGGTGTGAAACGCGCCTAAGAGCGTCCAATGCAGATGTGAACACAGCCCAATGCTGACAATAATAATAAGGCTGCATTATTAGATCTATCACCAATGTAGCTAATGCTAACAGTTTGCTGACTTCACCTACTTGTGCTGGCCCCACCCACAACATGGGGCCACATTTAGATTTTTTTGCAGGGTCTCTTTAAGCTACCAATCCACCACTGATGGACAGAGACATCAAGCGCTTCGTCCAGGAGCATAATCCCCGGCCAGAGGGGGATTCTGCTCCTTCAGGGAGCTACAGTGGCACTATCTACAAGGAGGTTTTGTGGCACTACCTACAAGGGTGCTGTGTGGCACTACGTACAAGGGAGCGGTGTGCCACTACCTAGAAGTGGCTGTGTGGCACTACCTACAAGGGGGCTGTGTGGCACTACCTACAAGGGGGCTGTGTGGCACTACTTACCAGTGGGATGTGTGGCACTACATACAAGGGGGCTGTGTGGCACTACCAACCTGGGGGCTGTGTGGCACTACCTACCAGTGGGCTGTGTGGCACCAGCTACAAGGGGGCTGTGTGGCACTACCTACAAGGGGGCTTTGTGGCACTACCTACAATGGGGCTGTGTGGCACTACCTACAAGTGGCTGTGTGGCACTGTCTACAAGGGGGAGGTGGGGGTTGTATGGCACTGTCTAAAAGGAGGAGGTAGGGGATTATGGCACTGTCTACAGGGAGGCTGTATGGCACAATCTACTGGGGGCCCTATCTACAAGGGGGCTGTGTGTGGCAGCCAAGGGAAGGGTACCTTATACTGTGTGGATGCCACTAAGCGGACATTATACTATGTAGGAGCACTACAGGGGGGAATATACTGTGTGTGGCACTTAGGGGGCATAATACTGTGTGGGCACAATTAGAGGACAAAATAATGTGTCCTTGAAGGGGTTATAATATATTAGATTTTTATACTGTATGGGGGCACTAAAGGGGCATTATACTGGGTTTGGGGCACTAAAGCGGCATTATACTGTGTGGGGGCACTATATAGGGCATTATACTGTGGGGGGGCATTATACTTTTTTATGGGGCATTTTTTTATGATGGGGTGGGGCGCCTAAAGATAATTTCATATGGGGCGCCATCTATCCTAAGGCCAGCCCGGCATGTGACCAATCACAGGCTGCAGCAGTCACATGAGATGACACATCATCGCTGGAGGTTGGAGGACTGTCATAAATTGCCTGCATGAAAAGCCTCGGGGAGAGGGAGGAGGGCCCAAGCAGAACTTTTTTCACCACAAAACTTTGGCTACACCCTTGTGCATGATCCCACTGTGTCACTATATGGGGAGGAGTCTAAGGGATTTTCACAGGGGCTATGAACTTTGTGCAGGGAAACACCAGGTTGCAACCCACGGAGTATTTCCAGTAGCCACTGACGGCTTGCAGATGGTATTTCCAAAGCAAGGTACCAGAATCAATAAACAGAAGCCACATTTTCAACATATTATTAAAGACAGTATAAGATAAATAATGCTAAATATTTTCAAAGATATTCAACATTTGGAATGTAACTTGGGAATGTTGTTGATATGTTATCAAGTGTGGCTTTTTCCCCTTCCGCTTAACACAATATTTCACTAAACATAATTTTAAAAGGAAGTGGTCCAGATCCAACATCGGCAGATGGATATATACGTCACAAGCAAGTGCTACTTCCCGCATCGTGATGGATATATCATCACTCGTATCTCGTACGTACTCTCCAGTGTACCCACAAAATCAGTGGATGGCACGCGGCTGTTATACAAAGCTGGGCTCCTGTTGCAACTGCTGGGATTGGACATAAGTCCTATCCCGGGAGTTTAACCCCTTAGATGCCCCTGTCAATAGCGACCTCAGCTGTGAACAATTCTGTGAATACCTCCGAATGAAATTGAAGACATACGTGGTATAGAAGGGGCCCCATGCATGCTTTTAGCCTTCTTACGGCTATGTGCATGAGCTCTTATAAATATAATTATTCAACAGTTTTAAAATAGTGAGTAGCTTATTTCAATCTGTTACTTTTACACCAGCACGACCTGTGATACAACAGGACTACCAGAGGACTATTTACAGACTACAGATGACCACAGATGGGGAGGACGAACCCAGTTGCAATAACTGAGGATCACATTTTACCCCATGTGAGTACAGATTTTATATACTGCACCTTTAAAACCTATATACTACATAATGGCACGGCCTCTCTTTGCTTAATACTTTTTAGATATACTGAGGAGATACCGAATTTTCCTTGCGCCGCCAGCCTGTGATATAGGGAAAGCCTGTCTACAAATAAGAATCACACTACCCCACCCAGTGAGAGAGTGTGGAAATACGTTGGCGCACCTTTACTAAACTATGATAAATGGAAATGTGTTGGTGTGTGTGGTATTTGTTATTCTAGGGCAGTGGTACATAACCTTTTCTGGTCTGAGGGCCACATTGTCACATCATATCACTACCAGGGGCCACAGAAAAACTTAAAGGGGTGTTTCATTTAGACATTTATAACATATCAACAGTATATGTCATAAATGTCCGACGGGTGGAGGTTCTTTGCTTCCATGTTTGGCACTCCAGAATTGAGGAGGTGGCCGATCATGCATGAGACTATATCCAAGTCGTTTATAGGAGTTACGTAAACAGCTGAGCATTCCACAACTCCCATAAACGACTATGGAGAGAGACACATGCGTGCGTGGCCTCTCTCCAACTCGTCTCCTCTCTATGCCAAACCTCTCCGATATTTATGGTGTATTTTCTAAAAGCTTGCGCTAGAACCACCGCAAAAGTAGAGGTATACTATAAATTGCGTAGAGCAAGAACTCTGTTTGGAGAAGAACACTGTAGGCAGCAGTGTCTCTACACAAAAATGCCAAAAAACTAATTATTGCCTTTTTTAATTTTTATTTAAAAATTCTTTCAATTTTTAATTTAGCCTTAGATTCATTTACTGGACATTCAGTATTAAGCCCCATAGAAACAAACATTTCAGGTAATTCACACAACTATGCCAGCGTACCAGTGAAATTATTTTCCCTGTCATAGCTGCATGCTTGATCTGTACTTTTCATTGTTAATCATCTCTCATGTTAAGATATCTAATCACACTATATTTATAACGTAGTAAGACACACTGTAATTATTTGGGTTCAATATATTGCAACTCTACTCATTAGCAACTCATTAAAAAAGTCATTTAATCGTTCAGTTATGAATGTTGGAAGAATTCCTCAAAATATATTGTGTTAAGCAGGAGCAACATTAACTGTTAATGACCCTTTGACATCAGAGAATTTATCAGATGAGAAGTCCACCATGAGACATCTTTGACCGGATCGGTATGGTACAATTTCGACTTTGCTGACAGATCTTTGGTTCTTGTTCAGTTGGGGCGCTCTGTAGGTGAAAACAATATATGTATGAGGCATAGCATATGTTTTATCCCTTTGTAATTGGTGAAAAATAGGGTCCAGTCTACTGATAATCTATAGATGTAAAAAAACAATATCCATGAAATATTGTTACACCAAATTCACACTAAGGCAATTGTAAGTTTTAATGTTACTCAATAGGGTGTTACTCAATAGAACTTCTTCTGTTTCTGATCCACCTCAATGTAAAAAATGTAATCAGAAACATGCATGCAATGTTTTTTTCACCACCGCAAATGACTACTGTTGTCATTTTGAGACAATTATGCCGACTGAGATTAATTCTGATGTCTATTTCCAAACATCTTTGGTTAAAAAGAAGATCTCATCATTGACTGCTAAATGAATGTTTCTCTTACATTTTTGGCACCTAAATTTGGATTTGGTCATTCATGTAATTATGTAATTAAGTTTCTGCAAATGAATCTATGGAAATCTAATGTGGGAATCTGATTTACTCTGAGCACATTTCACAGATGTGCAATCTCCCTCTATGTAGCATTGTAGTCTATCTGTGTCTTCATGTGAATTGGTGCGTGCATCTGCCATTGTGAGTAAGTTTGGCTTTTTTCAGTGACGTTTCACAGATACCATCAAAGGACATTGGAAATAGAGGTGGGACCATTTTTATTTTTTTGCAAGAGACCTTAATATGTAATTACACCACTTACATATAGCTCAACTGATCTCATCTTCCTAATATATTATTATTATTATTATTATTATTATTATTCATACATAATTACATTAAAACAGATCTGGTCAAAGTTCATTTTTGACCTTGTTGGCATCATGAACATGTAGCAGAAGATGAAGATGTTGTAAAATCTAGTAATTTCAGAAGCTAAGGCTTCAGTGTGCCGTTTTGGAACTTCCTAGTATATAATTTCATACTTACTCAATTGTGATCTGCTCCTTTACCAGCCCACTCCCCTCGATGGTCAGAACACAGTTGTTAAGGTCTTCTGCAGTGGGATTGGTGAATGCAATCTCTACACTTAGAGGTTTATTTAGATGGGCTTTCTCTGTGATCTGAAATACATAAGACAAATGTAGATCAGTTAAACTGACCCTAAATAGATTTCAAAAGTCAAAATGAATGATTAATCCAATTTGCCGCCAATTATATCTGGCACCTTAAACCTAAATTATGACCATCCAAAGAATCGTGCTTGATTTTTAGCAAAAACGTGGTCTATGTAAACATTTTAATGGCCCAAACTCAGTCACTTCTGATGGTGACCATCTGAGATACCACATGAGGTTTGAAAACAAAATAAACAAAAAAGTGCAAATATAAAAAGGATACTTGTATAGGGGGGGGGGGGGGGGGCATCTTTAGCTATAAAAGGAAGAAAAGAGAAGGGTTGGGACCTCCTGGACTGGTTGATCATAGTTACTCCCCATAAAGAAGAAAGAGGAAGACATATTGGCCATTGAATGTAGGGCTGGGGGATGATGACCTAAATTAAAATCACAATTAATTGAACATGTAACCTTAATTATGACTATTTCGGCCACCCCTCTTTTTGCATACCACGCCCCCTATATACATGCTACGCATTTTAATTAATATTTATCCCCTGAACCTACTGTATATAATATACCCCCTGACACTGCCCCACTCAATATATTGCCCCATAGTGCTCCCTACACAGTATAATACCCCATAGCTGCTCCCGCATAGTATAGTGCCCCTATAACTGCCCTCGATACAGTATAATGCCCCTATAACTGCCATCCTCACAGTATAATGCACCTATAACTGCCATCCACACAGTATAATGCCCCTATAACTGCCCTCCACACAGTATAATGCCCCTCTAACTTCCATCCACACAGTATAATGCCCCTATAACTGCCCTCAACACAGTATAATGCCCCTATAACTGCCATCCACACAGTATAATGCCCCTATAACTGCCATCCACACAGTATAATGCCCCTATAGCTTCCCTCCACACAGTATACTGGAGGCTTTACGTATTTGATTTTAATACCTTGAGCGTAATAGGTGGATTCTTCAGGGTGATGACGGTCTCCACCAGGAGTTTAGATCCTTTCTCATCTTCACACACTGCCACCACTTTTATCATATTGTCTGTAGTTATGGCATTTTCATACTCAGCATATGGTATAGTGTATGGGATGCTGTTCTCTGATAAAGTGCAAAGTATTTCAAGAATAAACATGACTTGTAGCTCACTTTTGTGAAAATTAAATAAATATAGGAAGAACACTGTAACAATGTAAGAAAAAATAGACCATAATTCTTTGTGGTAGGAAAAAGGAATCCAAGACCTGTCTGCCTTGGAAAACGTCAAACCTGTGTTGCATAGGAAAATAACTACATCATCACGTCTTGTCCTCAGAGCAATTGCTTCTTTTTCCGCAGCTGGGGGCTGCATTGCTTTAGGAATTTCATAGAAAACAGAAGACTTTAAAGTGTAGCTTAAAGGGGTTGTCCCATCTGGACAGACTTTTCTCCTATCAAAGCTACCCTGGCATTCAAGTGATGGCAAGGGTCCATCTGCTGAAGCCCCCAATGATCATTCATACACGGCACAGTTTACCTTACCTAAGCAGCAATGCCACACAATGCCTACAGAGATACACCTATAGTGCCCTAAAAAAAGCCAACCCATAGTCATCAAGAAATATTTCCATACAGAAATTAATGGAATAGATCTATGGAACATCTAACAGTCTATAAAGCTTTGTTGTGGTACCTAGCGTAGGATAGACAGTCATGGGCGACACACCCCTAACACTGGCCCTGGTTCAGAGGCTTCAACAATATAATTTTAGTAACGGCTTAATTTTGTAATTCACCTGCTATGTATAACTTGCATATCAGAAAGAAGGAAACCTACCTTTATTTGGTCCCAGTTGGACAGATTGAGCGTTGGTTAGGATGTCTTGGACTGAGGCATTGGTATATATAATAGCGGAGGCATTCAATTTTACTTGCAGACCCATTTCATTAGCGCTTGTATTTTTCAGATTCAGGCTGAATGTGACATCCTGACCAACTTGTATGTCACTGCTGTGTTTAAAAGTGCCATTGAAATCGGGTGTCGGTGATGGTGCCGTGTCACTGGCTGAGAATGCGACGGTGCCTCTTCTAGAACCAAAATTATTACCTGCCAGTTTCATTTGAGCCTTCTTAAATGTTTCTCTTTCTTTGGCGGTGCCTGAAATTGCAAAAATGCTAAATTTTCAGAAAGTACAATATAATATAAAGAAAGAGTCAGTAAGTCAGTCACATGATTCCTCATCGCCTATCTGCTGTAAAGGATGATCTGTTTTTCATACACACTTAATGGGAGTTTGGGTGCCCTTCAGGGGTGCTATTGTGCCCGCTAGTTTAATGCTATTATGGCATCTTATAGATTCCATAGTTGTATGTTAGGCCTTCTTTTACCTGTGGTAACGATTTAGTTGGATGTCCTAGCCTTGTATTTAAATAAACTGGCCAAGGCAGAGTGGCTTGTTGACATCCCCCATGGCACCCATATTCACATCATGTACATAAATGTTAGGGTGCAGCAGTAAATCTACATCATTATCTTGTTTTTGCCAGTCAAATCCCGAGCTTCATTCAGAATTCTGCTGTCTTTCTGTTAGCTCTCAAGCTGCAATATCTCTGTAGCCACCTAAAGGATAGGTGTCTGTACAGATCATACAGTGCATTGTAGGAGATGTAGTGTCTACATTCAGGGTTGGACTGCCCCCCCCCAGAGTACTAGTGGATCATTCGTTGGGCCCTAGTTCTGACACAATAATGTTCTCCAAAGATCCAGCATAAGACAACTCCATTTGGAGGTGACTTTGGAGCCAATTACTTGCCACTAGGGTCTATTTTTTGGGGGATGATTCATAAATAACCTATTAGACCCAACATGTCCAAGCATAACACAAGGAGATTATTGATTTCAATGAGAACTATGTAATGATTAATTTCCCCTGTAGTGGCGCTGCAGGAAAATGTAACACTTGCTGCAACTACAAACCCCTGCAGACTACAACCAAATCTTGGGGGTCCCAGGAATCCTTTCTAACAGAAAGGGATTGTCCAAAGCTGACAACACCTTTGTTGTAGTTTATGTGGATAGAAAACTAAGTCCTTACCTTCACCATATTTATAATTCTCTGTTACATCAACACGCGTATCCGAATTAATTGCCTTGGTGCTGGTTAATCGTCCTACTGTACGTTTGTTTGAGCTAATTTTTTTCTTTGAATTATCAGCAGAAATCAACCAGTCCATTACGTCAGCATTCATTTCAGCAAATACAAAAGGCGCATCATAATCAAGATCCACGTCTCCCTCTTTAATAGCCTTCACAGAGCAGGGTCCAAGACAGTATATCCCTATTATACAAATGAGGCCAAAGATTTCATTATCGAAACAGGCGGCAGTAGAGCAAACATTGCTGAACTAAGAGACCCAATTACAACCACCCAATTGTACTAATCAGGGGCAGCGGCCTTAGGGGCGTGTGCGACCTGTGCGGATGCATAGGCTACATGAGCTACTCCATATGATGGGGGCACCACAAATGGCCTGGTACCTGAGGCTTGTGACCACCATGAATCTTAATATTTATTATATAGCAGTTTTATTTAAACATTGTATAGCACTGTTATTAGATTAATTTATGTTTGGAGCTGATATATCGTCACTGTTTGTTGGGATTATTTGAACACTGTATGGTGGTATCTACATAGGTATTATATGGTTGTGTTCAGATGGCACTGGTTTCTTTGGGTGCTCGAGGTAGGGTCCCAACCCGGGTATAGGTTAAGAATTTGTACTCGGCACACCTTGCTTGTGTTACAAAAATATATTTTTATTTTTATTATGGATGCCAGAGGCTGTATGTGCGACGTCGACGTTTCGGTCAGACAGACCTTCGTCGGGCACTGAGCCGTGCTGGGGACTGGATCGGTACAAAATGATGCGTGTATAGCGCTGCTGTGGTCAGTAACCGGCGGCTTACCGCTCTGTGTTGGCGCTGCTAACACAGAGCGGTAAGCCGCCGGTTACTGACCACAGCAGCGCTATACACGCATCATTTTGTACCGATCCAGTCCCCAGCACGGCTCAGTGCCCGACGAAGGTCTGTCTGACCGAAACGTCGACGTCGCACATACAGCCTCTGGCATCCATAATAAAAATAAAAATATATTTTTGTAACACAAGCAAGGTGTGCCGACTACATAGGTATTATGTCACTCTGCTACTTAGGCACTGCATTATACAGTATATTACTTTTACGTGTGCATGCTGGCACTTGTAGCATTGTATAATTCGTTACTCAGATCCGTTTTTATAATAAAATAACTGATAAAAACGGATCTGTTAAAAATCCTATTGAAATCAATGGAATTTAGAATTGCATCCGTTTGCTTCCATTATGTTAGTCATCCGTTTTTTTGAAGGATATAAAAGTACAGATTCAGGCTTCGTTCACATATCCGTCGGGGCTCTATTCTAACGTTCCGTCTGAGCTTTCCGTCAGAATGGAGCCCTGACTGAAACAAACGGAAACCATGATTTCAATGGTGACAAATCCGGTGCCAATGGTTTCCGTTTGTCTCAGTTGTGCAAGGGTTCCGTCGTTTTGACGGAATCAATACCATAGTCGCTATTACAATTTGGCCTTTGTCAAAGTTGCTTTGTTTTTTTCGCTTGACCATTATTCTGCTAAATTTGTCACCTGTCAGTGGTTTTAATGTTATAGCTAATTGGTGTATTAGATCCCAATATATTAATTATCGTACCTTCACTTGGTTCCTGTGGAGTTGCATCCAAAACCTGCCATCCATCATAAGCGGAGCCAATGTCACTCCTAACAAACCAAGCTTCATTCCAGACATGAAAATTCCTATCAAGAAAGAGTTTTCATCGACAGATCAGATTCTGAACGTCAATAAAGATAAATTATTTTGCTTCTTTTATATCCTCATCTTTAGGCAGACACTTTGCATATACAAAAGTGATATTTAATTACGATGAATACACCCACATTCTTCATAATATCATGGTCAGGGACCTTGTCATTGACTTAAGATCAGTGTTCTGCCTCTATGGAATACCACTCGGCCTCAATGCTGACATTTCAACAGGCCAGTTTTAAAAAAAATGGGTCCCTGGGCAACAAGCAAAGTATAACCTCACTGCCACTTTTCATTTTAGATTCAGTTTTTCCCAGAATATTAGCCCACATATTATTGTCATACTGCAATAATGCTGCCATTTACAAACCACATAAAACAACAATTTAGTGGCCATTTCTGCTTTTTAACTATATGATGATATGATGATGATATATGCCTCACATTTTATAGAATTCTAGGCATATCTGGGCCAAAAGGGTTGGACAGTAGAAACATAAGGGCGTTTTTTTAATTACTATCTACTACAAAATGTTTTTGTTTTTATTGCTCCTCATTTACTGTTCTTACCATATACTGTCAGATGTTTCCGCAGATTCTGCTCCATCCTCGTCAAAATAGCGGTCAACAATGAGATTCTGATCTGTATCATGAGCTGAGGCAAAATTTGTGATGACCCGTGTCGGTATACCAAGACATCTTAGCGCTAAATAAAGATATATACATAACAGGTTAACTTCTTAATCACTCACCAAGCTTACCATATAGGCTTCTCGAATTCCCTCACTATATATAAGACGTGATACCTGAATGATAAATGTTACATTTTATAGCAACAAGCTCTGATCTTCAACAGTCTAGGCCCTGGGGGATGCAGCTGCATAGGGTGCAACTGTCTTCCCTTGATTAATGGGCAGGTGCACATGGCAGGAGCATTATGGGAGGTGCACCCACTTGTACGTATGCATTTTTAAAGGTGCTGTCCACGACCGGACAACTGATGACCTATCCACAGGATAGGTCATAAGTATATGATCGGTGTGAGTCCGACACCTGGACCCCGCAATGATCTGCTGCTCCAGCTGCTACCGGGAGCCGTATGTTTTGAACGTCATGCAGTAGTTGGAGCCTGAAGAAAATGGCACTGACCACGGCATGGTGGCCGTTCTGCATAACTACAGCACTGCTCCTATTTACTGGAATAGGAGCAGAGCTGCATTACTGCAGCTCGACCGCTATTACGTGATTGGAGCCATCTGCTTCCGGCATGGGCGTCCGGTGCCCGTAGGGAGGCGTAGCAGCTGATCGGTGCGGATTTCGAGTGTCGGACCCCCACCGATCATATACTGATGACCTATCTGTTGTATAGGTCATCAGTTGTCTGGTCGTGGACAACCCCGTTAAGAATGAGTGTGTGTATATATATTTATGCGTATGTGCATGCATTTATGTGTATTTATGTTTATGTGTATGTGCATATTTCGTATATATAGTGCGTTTATACGTATTTTGTTTGTGTGTGTATAACTGTGTATATGTCACTTATGTACAGTTATTTGTATCTGTGTGTGTATGTGCATGCCCACCCTTGTCCTTGCCCTGGCTATACATGGTACGGCCCTCTTATTTTTTTCAAAGGGCCACATTCATGACTCATTGATCCTGACAGATTTAAATCTTGTAAAGTCATTAACAAACATAAAACACAACATGAAATGAATGGAACATTATAGCTCAGAAATCACAGCTGTGCCCTTTCATTTTGAGTTTTACTTCCCGTTCAGTTTTCTTTATTTTCCTCTAACAATATGCTGCAATGTTTTTACAAACCTGTACAGAGCACCCCCGCAAAGACCCAACATTGCCCAAATTGGACAGGTCCATTTTTCATCCACTGGCGGAGGATGTCAGCGCTCCCATTCCATTTTGTAGGTCTCTCCCCTCCTGTGTAGTCCCCACTCCAATTTCCAACAACAACTCCATTGTCATTTTGGCTGTTAATCTAAAAACAAAAATATGCACAAGATATACAAGCAAGTAAACATTTTTGTAACATATGTATTGAATTTAATACAGGAGAGAGCAGCGGGTCGTTTTTCTTTGTTGTATATATTGCATTCTGCAGTGGGGTTGTGTAGTGTGACAGGTAACGGAGCAGATCCCCCACATCACAGGGAACAAGAGATTGTACCATCCGGGGAGAATAACTGAAACCACCTAAACAGATATACGCGTCTGCCTGCTATGGCTGGATAGAGTAGATTTGTGGCAAATGAAGCTGAGCCAGAATGCATGATACTTTCCTTCTTTATTATATCAGTGGGAGAAGGAATAGAGTTTTTCTAAAATGGAAAGAAACATTATGATTTCAAGTGTCAAAACCACATATCTGATATTGGTAAGCGTGAAAGATTTAATAAACTAGAGATATATGGGGAGAGCCTTTAAATATTTGCAACACAACAGCAAATAAATGAAAAGTAAATCTATGTAGCTAGGTACAAATGTTCAGTATTCGCCACACAATGGAAATGAACTAGGGTCCTATTACAGGGCCCAATGTGGGCCGTGTAAACGAGCGCCGATCAGCGAAGCAGCTTGTTGATTGGCTCTCGCTTGCTCCTTTCGCATGGATTTTTTTGATATTTTTTGGATTTTTTAGGGACGAGCGCTCGTTACTACGATTGCTCGTCCCCATATACTTTATTTTCATCATGTCGGCAGCACATTTCAGGAAGATGTGCTGCCGATAATGATGATATTTAATTCTCCATAAAAGACCAGATCAGCCGATTAATGTACATTTGCTCGTTCATTGACTGATTGTTGCCCTAATTACACAGGGCAATGATCGGGAAAAAGCGTTCACATGAACGCTCGCTTGCCCCATCATTGGCCCATGTAATAGGGCATTTATTTCCAAAAACCATGACTATTCAAATATGTACTATACACGTGGTTCAGAGGCAAGTATCATTGGCCAACACTGGTTCTCTATAGATATCTAAGATGCAGACTTCCTTACCATGGCACTTAACACTCTTCCCACATGAACTGGGTCATGTCTCTGATTTATGTCTTTCTTAGCATCTCTTCTATTGTCAGTACTATTGTCTAGTATTTTTAAAGTGATATCCAAAATGTCTTCTTCAAACTGCAAATAAAAAAAATATATGTGTTTTTGTAAGTTTGGGAGAAAGGCAATACAGCTACAGGACAGACTTAATACACTTAATTGGTCCAGGGAGCTCTATGGACCCCTCAATCACTCTTGACAATTGAACACTTTTGATGTTAAATTATACCAGGGTCTTTATTTTTTCCCTCTCCATTTGACCAGTTTGAAATGTTTTTCACTTTTTTTTTGAGAATGCTTTTTTGTTCGGAAAGCCCCTCCAAGTATAAGCTTGATCACTGGGTGTCCTGCTGCAGGAATCCCCAGTGATTAGTTTTATCTGTAGGGGAACCTGGCACTAAGTGTTCATATCTACTGCAGCACCACCACAGGAAAAATAAAGCATTACATGGCGCCTATAAAAATATACTGGATCTTACGGAGACTTCCTTTGTAAATGGCTATTTGATAAAGGATTGCACCCCATTAATTCAGAAAACCCTGAGTTCCCTATTTGAGACACAGACTAGGGCAATTTCATAGGAAGCCAGATAACCTATCAGTATGTTTTTGAAGTATAGAAGGAACCCCATGCAAACACAGGAAGAACACACAATCTCCATGTCCCTGGTTGGATTCAAACCCAGGAAACCAGTGTTGCAATGCAATAGTGCTACCCACATGTAATCTATCATCGTAATATGCATAAACTACAAAGAGGAGCATCATTTTTGTTTTGGAAAGCAAAGCTCAGCAAGTTGCACAATTCTTTCTGATTAAATCCCATTTCCAATTTCTTAAACAGCGCCACTCTTGTCCAAGGGTTTTGACTGGTATTGCAGCATTCACTTGAATGGGGCTGAGCTGTAATACCAGACACAGCCCATGGACAAGAGTGGCGCTGTTTCTGAAACAAAAACCAGACAGTTTTTCTTTCTAATCAAATAGTCCATTTATTTCCTATAAAGTGTGAAGTGAAATTGATTTATATACTAAGATTTAAATTTATTCAATATATATGACCTGGTATATCCTGTATGTATAGCCTGGTATAGCCATCTGTACCTGGCTTAGTCTGACTATATGAAACAATATAATGAATTAAAATACATTAAGTTCAATATGTCATATCATATGTATCTTCCATGTCTATCCTTTTGTGTAAAGGACCAAATGCAATATCATACAAGAAAGGTCAAGGAAAATTCAACTGGCAGTAACAATACAATTTTATCTAGTCACTGGCCCCTGGTTGTAGAGGTTGTAGACTGTAAAAGGGCTATATATAACACTTCCCTTTACATAGACATTTACCTGTCCAAAGTCCCAAGGCCTAGCCCTTAGAGTGCTTGAGCTTCCAGAAAAAATTATCCCAATTTCATTAAGCACATATTCTTTCTTCTCAGCATCATTTTCCATGAACACAGCATCACCTGTGTTAATTGTAGATCATATGTGTAAATGAAAAAACTTCACAGCAATAAAAACAGTATTTCAAATATTATAATTTTTTTTAGGTGTACCCAATGAACAATTTAAAAGAACACTAAACCTAATTAAATGAATGATAAAAATAAACAGGGGATAAACTTTCTCAGACGGGTTTGTCAGTCAGCAGGATTTTCTATATCTTCTTGAAATAAAGAGTCTTGTAGAAATCCTGCAGAGAACACAGGGTTTCATTTCCTACTGGTCTGTACCATTTTCAGCTAGTGAAGCTGATGGGATGGGGGGGATTCAAAAAGGGGGCAGGACTTGTGATCCTTGTGTCCTAATGCAGACAAGGCAGAAAGGGGAGGCTCTTGCTGCAGCCAGTTGTCTTAGAACCAGGAACTGGATAGTGAGGGGAAGAAAAGGGGAAATGACTGATCTCCTGTAACACATATAGAAGAATTATTAATATATTTATAAAATATTATTTGCAATATATGAAAAAATAGGATCAAAGAAAAAGAGAATATTAAAGAGACACTCCAGCAATTTTTTTTCCCACATATAATGCTATCTCACCAGCAGTATTCCAGCAGTGTCATTTGATTCTCTCCAGCTCAGCTGCATCCATGTATTTTGAACCCTTTCCTTATGGGAAGCTGTGTCTTGTGATCTCAGTATTACCACCAGAATAAACAATACTCTCATGTGTAGACAGGAGGTCAATCTCCCCTGTGTGTCGGACTTCCTGTAAACTACAGCATTACATCATCACCTGTCAAAACCCTCCTGGCAGCTCTGAGACCCCACCTCTCCCCATCCAGCTCCACCCTCCTTGTTCCTCTGTATGTCCCCCATATATATAGTGCTAAGAAGAGATGATTTCTGCCCTATCTAAGGGAGAAGGAGTGCAGTAATTTAATAGGTGAAACCATACAATGAGTAGCTGCAGAGTTATAAACCCACTTGACTCACACTGACTGTCTATACTTGTGAGTGCTGTGTGCAGAGTCCAGTGTATTTATAAGAGATGCTGTTTCTCACTGCCTCCTATGTAAAAACTGACAGAGAGAAAGCCATCACAAGCAGGAGGCAGATGAGACAGACTGAAGCTACATAGGATACACCAGAGACTCTGCAGTGTGCTGCACTTAGATAGGACTCAGAGCAGAGCAAGTGCAGTGTGATGAGACTCCAACCCCTCTGCTTTGCAATACCAGAAGCATCATGGTAAATGTAGTCTGCATGGGGGGAACCATATCTGAGGGGAAGAAGGAACCAAGATGGCAGACAATTCATAGATGGTACATCAACTAAGACAGGTATACACAAGGTATACACTTGAGCCTCTAATTATTCTTTAATAGTAGCCTATTCTGCACTATATAGGCAAAATATTTTTTGAAAACAACAAAATTGCTGGAGTGTTTTCCTAACCCCTTAAGAACGCAGCTTAGTTTTGGCCTTTAGGCTCAGAGCCCATTTTTAAAATCTGACATGTCTCCCTTTATGTGGTAATAACTCTGGAATGCTTATACATATCCAAGTGATTCTGAGAATGTTTTCTCATGACACATTGGGCTTTATGTTAGTGGTAACATTTGGTCCATATATTCAGTGTTTATTTATGGAAAATAGCAAAATTTTGAGAAAATTTGGAAAAAATAGAATTTTTCAGAATTTTTATGTATCTGCTTGTAAGACAGATAGTAATACCATGCAAAATAGTGACTAGTTCACATTTCCCATATGTCTACTATATGTTGGCATAATTTTTTGAACATTATTTTATTTTCAAGGATGTTACAAGGCTTAACATAAGCAGCAATTTCTCACATTGTGAAGAAAATGTCAAAAGGCTCTTTTTTTTAGGTACCACTTAGGTTCTGAAGTGGCTTTGAGCGCCTTCTATATTAGAAACCCCCATAAAACACACAATTTTGAAAACTAGACCCCTCAAAGTTTTCAAAACAGCATTTGGAAAGTTTCTTAATCCTTTAAGCGTTTCACATGAATTTAAAGCAAAGTAGAGGTGAAAATTACAAGTTTCTTTTTTTTTGTCAGAAAATGCTTCTTATTAACAAAAAATCGGCAAAACAGAAGGTTTTACCAGAGAAATGCAACTCAATATTTATTGCCCAGATTCTGCAGTTTTCAGAAATATCCCACATGTGGCCCTAGTGTGATAATGGACTGAAGCACCGGCCTCAGGAGCAAAGGAGCACCTAGTGGATTTTGAGATCTCCTTTTTATTAGGCACCATGTCCAGTTTGAAGAGGTCTTGTGCTGCCAAAACAGTGGAAACCCCCCAAAAGTGACCCTATTTGGCAAACTGCATCCCTTAAAGAGGCTCTGTCACCAGATTTTGCAGCCCCTATCTGCTATTGCAGCAGATCGGCGCTGCAATGTAGATTACAGTAACGTTTTTATTTTTAAAAAACGAGCATTTTTGGCCAAGTTATGACCATTTTTGTAGTTATGCAAATGAGGCTTGCAAAAGTCCAAGTGGGTGTGTTTAAAAGTAAAAGTCCAAGTGGGCGTCTATTATGTGCGTACATCGGGGCGTTTTTAATACTTTTACTAGCTGGGCGCTCTGAAGAGAAGTATCATCCACTTCTCTTCAGAACGCCCAGCTTCTGACAGTGCAGATCTGTGACGTCACTCACAGGTCCTGCATCGTGTCGGCCACATCGGCACCAGAGGCTGTTTACAGTTGATTCTGCAGCAGCATCAGCGTTTGCAGGTAAGTCGATCTTACCTGCAAACGCTGATGCTGCTGCAGAATCAACTGTAGCCTCTGGTGCCGATGTAGCCGACACGATGCAGGACCTGTGAGTGACGTCACAGATCTGCACTGTCAGAAGCTGGGCGTTCTGAAGAGAAGTGGATGATACTTCTCTTCAGAGCGCCCAGCTAGTAAAAGTATTAAAAACGCCCCGATGTACGCACATAATACACGCCCACTTGGACTTTTACTTTTAAACACACCCACTTGGACTTTTGCAAGCCTCATTTGCATAACTACAAAAATGGTCATAACTTGGCCAAAAATGCTCGTTTTTTAAAAATAAAAACGTTACTGTAATCTACATTGCAGCGCCTATCTGCTGCAATAGCAGATAGGGGTTGCAAAATCTGGTGACAGAGCCTCTTTAAGGGTGTTTGGTCGTGGTCTGTGGTTTGTCTTATTAAGGGGCAAACATGCAAAATATGGGTTGGTATTTGACATGATTTTGGATCTTTGATTGTGGTTTCACCTCTTTACCTATACTCCCTATTTAGTGTTTATATATCTATATAATGGTAATTTAAGTGGTGTTTTTTTATACAGTATGTGTCTATATATTATCCCGCCCTATCACATGTATATGTAATGTGATGCATTGTGACCCCTCATACCACTACCACATTTTTATTATGTGTTGTTTTTTATATTTGTGTGATGGCTAAATATAAATAAATATGCATTACATGCTAAACCTACCTACAACAGGGAGGTTCTTAATGCACATTTTGATGTAGTGCATATTTATTTATATTTAGCGGCTTAGATGGCATTGGTGTTCGCTGTTGCAATTTTGTTGTGTGCTGTATATTTGCAGTCACAGGCGTTCTTGCACCTGCATACACATTTTGTTTAATTTTGTTGGAATGTGCTGTTAAAACTTTTGTGTTGTTTGTGTGATTCATATATGTGGGGTTAGTGAATGCCTCCATTTTTTGTTCTTGCACTCCTCCCATTCTGCACTGGGTGATTTTAATTAGTTTAAGGCTGGTTCCTACCATCCCCAGATATATATGTAGGCTTAGTCCCTGTTCTGGGTGTATGTGCAGAGTAGGTCCCCTCCTTACAGAGGTCGCCTTGTCGTGGCAGGTGGGCAAACACTTTTTGATCAAAATGTGCACTAAGAACCTCCCTATTATAAGTTGCTTCAGCATGTAATGCATATTTATTTATTTATACATAAATACTGTCACTTTGTTTGCCTCCTAAAAAATGACTATGAACAGTACTCTCATTACCCTGTCCTTTCTTTTTCCGAAAGAAAGGTTGGCACTATCTCATAGCTTAAGGCATATATATTTCTCACAGTAAGGCCTCCTTTACGAGTCAGTATTTTGGTCAATATTTTGCATCAGTGTTTGAAAGCCAAAACTAGGTGTGGAACCTACACAAAAAAAAGTATAATGGAATAATTTATTCCTCTTCCATGTGTTGGACCCACTCCTAGTTTTGGCTCACAAATTCTGAAGCAAAATACTAATCAAAATACTGCTGTGTGAAAGTGGTCTAATGGCAGGGCTGGCAAACTGGCTATATTGCTTTAATAGACCTGAGTAATGAGTGTATCATGCATGGAGTGAGGCAGGTTCACCAACCTTAGGCAACTCTGCTCACTAATGCTGCTGACCTTCCTACATGGACCAGTCTAACCTTCTTATCTTTAAGAAGTGGGGACCAAATAAAAGGTCCTTTTTTCATGGGCCAATGCAAACTGTATGGGGACTAAATATCGTTAGTTCGGGTTTGGGGTTATATAGGGTTTGTAGCTTGATCGTTGTCATGTTTACATGGATAGATGATCGGGGACAAGCATTCTTATGAACACTTGTTCGGCCGATTATCGGCCCATGTAAATGGGTCTTTAAGAACACATGGAGATAGTGAAGTTGAGTGGTCCAATCTCCAGTCAAAAGTATTTTTTCTTTTTTTACAGAAATCTGCATGCTAAAATTATATGAATATCAATCCATAAGGGCACTATTATTTATTTCAGTTACTTATATAGCGCCAACATATTACACAGTGCTGTACAGAGGTCCTCTTTTTTACTGTCCCTATTGGGGCTCACAATCTAAATTCCCTATTGGTATGTTTTTGGGGTGTGGGAGGAAACCCATGCAAACACAGGAAGAACATACAAACTCAATACAGATGTTATCCTCAGTTGGATTTGAACCCAGGACCCCAGCGCTGTAAGGCAATAGTACTAACCAGTGAGCCACCGCGCGTCCATAGAAAGCTATGATTGCAACCAGGGGTGTTTCTATAGAGGGCATAGAGGGTGCAGTTGCACCTAGGCCCTAGTGCCTGAAGGGGCCCAGGAGCTTCCAGTTATGCCTGTAACCCTAACATTCTCAACTTTTATTATTCTATTATGGGCAGAAACACATTTAGGTAACTTTCATATCGTATAATTCCACTACATTTATAAGCTCAATGTATTGCAGATGAAAAATTGTACCTTTAGCCCAGGGGTTAAAAAGCACATATAAATTTCCCAGAATTTTCGAAGTGGAACTCCATCCGCTGGAGAAACTCAGGGTCATAGTATAGCGTCCAATGACTGCATTGACTGGGGAGTTGATGGTGACAGTCAAGTTGTTACTTTTCTGGGTAGTGCCTACACTCCAAGGTTCTCCACCACGAGAAATTGAACTGTCAATGGGTAAATCTATATTTATAGAGCCTAGAAAAATGTTTAGAGAAAAATACAAAATACAGTTAAAAAACTAAATTTCATGCTTGGTTTAAATAATTTAACCTTTCCATGTGTAGGTTCAAACCATAACCGTCTCTGATAAAACCCAAGCCATTACCTTCGAAGTGTAGACCAAAACTCTTACGTTTAATGTGAAGACCCAGGTTAAAACTTTTAATGTGTAGAACCAGAACGTTACCTTCATTTTGTAGACCCAGGCCACTACCTTCAATGTGTAGACTCAGGCCATTACCGTTAATGTGTAGACCCAGTATTTTACCTTCAATGTGTACAACCAGGACATTATTTTCAATGTGTAGACCCAGTCCTTTACCTTCAATGTTTAAACCCAGACATTTAGCTTCAATGTGTAAACCCAAGCAACTACCTTTAGTGCGTAGACTCAGAATTGTATCAACAATGTGTAGACCCAGCCCTTCACCTTCAATGTGTAGACCCAGGACATTATTTTCAATGTGTAGACCCAGCCCTTTACCTTCAATGTGTAGACCCAGCCCTTTACCTTCAATGTGTAGACCCAGCCCTTTACCTTCAATGTGTAAACCCAGACATTTACATTCAATGTGTAAACCCAGGCCATTACCTTCAATGTATAGACCCAGGCCATTACCTTCAATGTATAGACCCAGGCCATTACCTTCAATGTGTAGACCATGGCCATATAAAGACAAATGGTAACTATCAAATACTGATGATAAAACTGATGTAATGTTAAGTTTTAATTAGAGTTGCTACATTTCATAATTTTATGATATAAAGACGTGGTTTTACTGACCTGCATTTTTTTTTTACCTGTATTGATGTTTAATTTGAGATTGTCTGAAGACTGTGCAGGTCTGTTGAATGTGAGCTCAATGGTGAATGGTTGACCTCTCCTCACGATGAGATCTTTACTCATAAAGTCGCTGGTTCGGTGTGCTGATGCATTTGTGTTTTGCTGGAGATTTGAGTTTTCCAGCTGTAGAGCTAAACAAAAAAAGCAATTGTTTTACCTAATATTGATGAGACTAAATATGTGTATACAGTTTGAGTAGGTCTTCTAGAAATTAAAAAAAGCACTCCAGACAAAACGAATATATTGTGTTATGTGTAGTGCAGAACATGATGGGGCGGCACAGGACACAGTGATTTAAAGAACATTAAAGACGGAACAACACCCCCTTAGACCATGCACTGGGCATAACACAGTGTATCAGTTTTACCAGGAGTGTTTCTTAAAATGTGGGGTCCACTATCCTACCAGGCGGTCTGGAAACAATCCCACTAAATAATTAGCTGTAAGCCTAATATAATCCTTTATTCTTGTATATTAGAGTCGTTTAGCATTTCAGCTCCTGTAAGTAAAGATGTCGTACACATGAAATAACTGTTGGCTGAACAGCTATTCCTCCCAACTGCAACATAAACCCGGCCGAGCATGCATGCTTATTCCAGTGGGGAGAATTAGCCGCTGCCAGACGTCTCTTATCTCAAGTGGGAGCAAAGGATTGGGGCATGTGGAAATACAACAAACGCTCGATCCTCCTTCCCCCTTACATCTGCCATCAGGGGGAGTTGGGAGACCCCCATATACATTAGGCCCTGTTAACATTATGTTTGTGATGTATGTTTAGCATGGACGACAGGAAAGCTCCCAGTGTACACGCTTAATGTGTCTATAGGGCTCCATTGGCCCAAATTGGCATCCTTTTAGCCTCCGTTGGGCTGGTAAACATTGATATACAGTACCTTTTCTTTCTTAGGTATGAAATAGCGTAGTAGACTATGCCATTCCATACAACATGATCTGGAAAAAGATCGTAGTAAATCTGTATGTTGGCCGATTTTTGTCCTATGTGTGTGGGCACCTTTTGTTAGCCTGTAACTGATGTAAGATAATTGTACTATTGCCAGGGTCAGTTTCACAGTAACAAATTAATCTGTTAGTCGGCTTTTCTTTTTCTGGCAACATTTTAAGAAGTACAGACACACAGTTATTGTCCCAGTTGGATTTGGACCAGTGTGCCACCTTGCTGCCTCATGATGGAACAATATTAGTTTCATCTCAACAACCTGTCTTTGTCAGATAGCAATATTATCAAGGAGACCTCTTTAAGCTAGTGCTATTAAGTGCTCTAATAAAAATAAAAATAAACCAGCATGTCCTACTGCACCAAATGTATATAGTAAGAGGGATTACTTGGCAACCTTACTGGGGAAATTAATTTGCTGCAGTAGGGCAGGCTGTCTTGTTTTAAATAGGGCATCTAATAAATGCCCTAATTTACAAGCTAAACAGAAAATGAATGAGATGCTAGCACATACCCTCCCCATGTTCTATCACGTTCCCATGGTATACATAAAACTACATCAGCATTATTTATAAACTTCTATATTACACAATATTTTTTTTTACTTATTAGGAAAATATTCTTTTAAAAGCATTATTGTCTGTTCTATGTTTCTGACTGGAAGATCAAATTATTAAGGACTCATTGGTACTCTGTATGCCACAATGTGATACATCCATATGGAACCATATAATCCCCTAGAAGGAATGCTTCTAATATCTCCGTAATATTGCATGCAATGAAACAATGCAATTTTTTCCTACGGAATCCATGTAAAAATAAACTCTGTATGCCTTTGCGGGAAATCAGAATGAAGAGAGCGAGCTGTTCTCCTAGGCTTCTGTCTCCAGTACGGGAGCCAGCACTGTAGGGTGTAAAGTGATTCCACAGAACAGGCTTCTGTAGTCGAGAAGGAAGCCAGGCGATCTTTCTTCCGACTGAAGAGCTATGAGCTGCCGTCTGCATGGACCACGATCAGTCCATGCTGCTATTTAGAATCAGAATCTGCTAAATAATTTATAGAGAAAAAATATGACTAGTTTGCAATTACCTGCTTTATAATCATTTTTCTATATATGTGGAGATTCATTTGAAAGGAATTGTCCACTTTGGACAATAACTTTTTGTTAGAAAGACCCAAAGAAATTAAACTTATGAAAGGCTAGGACCCCAGTGATCAGTTGTAAACTGCAGGGGAACTTGTTGTGCTCAATGTGTACTATTCCTAAACCAGGCCTTTAAGTCTGCTTATAAGTTACTTAGATAATATCAGTATGTTTCTTAAATTCCTTCTCATTTAATTGTTTTTTCCAGATAAATCTAGTCAATAAGACTTGTCAAAAGGTCAGGCTGGGACTTGTCCAAAAGGTTAAACTGGTGGGGGGAGAGGGGGGGGGGGCGTCTAAGAACTAGAACACCAACCGATCGCGTGAATGAACTGGTCTGTTTTTGCTTTCAGTAAAGAGGTGGCCTAATTTACATGGCTACTGTCCATCAAAAAGAATAAAAAATATAGACAGAATTGGTGTAAGAAGAATGGGAGAAGATATGTGTTAAGGATCTGCCAGGCACAACTTCTGTGTATCCGCCCATAGGTAATCAGTCTGCACCTGCTTCTATGTCTGTGAGACTGACTCCATCTTCCACCACTCAGGATGGCAGGCTTAGGAGTGGGAGAGCCTATCACACCCTGGCCAGACGGAGCTAGCTCCCACCCTCTGTCTATTTATACCTGCCTTTCCTGTTCCTCCTTGCTTGTGATTTTTCTCGTTTTGTTTCCTGGCCCAGCTACAGCTTCTTGAACCATTTGTCCCTGCTTCATATTGACCCCGGCTTGCTGACTACTCTCCTGCTCTGCGTTTGGTACCTCGTACACTCCTGGTTTGACTCGGCTTGTTCACTTCTCTCCTGCTCTGCGTTTGGTACCTCGTACACTCCTGGTTTGACTTGGCTCGTTCACCACTCTTGTTGCTCACGGTGTTGCCATGGGCAACTGCCCCTTTTTCCTTGCTTTTGTGTACCCTTGTCTGTTTGTCTGTCGTGCACTTATTGAGCGTAGGGACCGTCGCCCAGTTGTACCCCGTCCCCTAGGGCGGGTCGTTGCAAGTAGGCAGGGACTGAGTGGCGGGTAGATTAGGGCTCACTTGTCCTATTTCCTTACCCCCATCATTACAATATGAGCTAGGACCTCCAGCGATTAACAAAACGGTCTGCACTGGCTTTATCACTGGCTGGAGATTTCCAACACTTTTTTTTTTTAAAGGCAAAACATCTTGTTCCGGGAGTGCCATTGTGTGGTACAAGCAATTTTTTGCACAATTGTGGCAAACTTACCTATCAGGATATTGAGTTACGCTCCCTAGGGTATAGCATTTATTTGTTAGACAATGATATTTTCCCTATTTACTCATAGCAATAAATTCAGCTGCTGAATGTACAGGTTAAGATGGTGTTATTTTTGACGCATGGATATTAACTAATATGGAAGCAAGCTACGCTCTTGGATTGCTTATTGAGCAGAAAATTACTAATACACTTTCTTCTGGGAGTGTCTGGATTTATAAAAATTGAAAGCAAGATGATAAAATTTTAGCATTGATAATTATGTAGATTAAAACAATAAATTTGCTTTAAAATGCAAACAAAAGGAACCGGTGATTTATCGTGTAGATGTAGCTATGGCAATTGTTCCCATCCCTGAGGACCCAGCTGCTCTCCTATGTGCTGCAATTACTTGGGACTGCTTGTATCGTTCTGCCTCTTTGGCTTTGGAAGCACCAAAACCTGTTAAACAGTTACAGGTTTTCAAATTTGGGAGTTCATAGAATATATTTGGAAAGACAAGGGGTGTTTTCTCCCACAGATGTTGCTCTGAGGACCACAAGCTATTACATGCACTTGCCTTGAGACAAGGTGGCATCTAGATGATGCCCGCAAAGAAATAAACTAATGAGTGATGGTGCAATGGCACAGCTAAGCCAGTTCAGGGAAGTTAAAAGCTGTCCTGCTGAATTGGATAGCTGTGTAGTGCCGGTGCTACACATCAAAAGTCTATACGTGGTTCCCCATGTGTTGTTCCTATCACAGACTTATTCCTCTGGCTTGATTTTGTGTGTGTGTGGGGGGGGGGGGGGCTTACGGATTTCTATTCCCTAACATTTCTGGATAAAGTCAGATGTAAAGTTCTCCACTTTCATACTAATAATTGGGGTCTTGATGTAGAATATAGCGTTAAAAGTTGGGAAGTGACTAGTCCCCAGTAGAGTAGTTAATCGAAACTAAAATCAGAGCACTATAGGATTCTATGGTGCTCTCTCTCCGGTTCTCATGAAGGGGCGGGAGGTTTGGGTGTTGTCTTGGTAATACAAGAACATAAAAGCACCCGTATTACACTCGTATCAAAGCGGCCTAAGTCTCTATTCAATTCCCAGATGATCAAGCAGTCATTCCTGGTAATCTTCTCAAAGTGACCTTCCCTGATGACCAGTAGTATTTTCTAGTGATCCAGTAGTCTTCCCGGTTGATCCAGCCAACTGATTTTTCCAGTGGTTTAGTGGTAGTACTACCTGGTGACAGTGAATATTTACATGCCTCCAGGCATAGTTCCAAAGAGCATGTAATATATAGTATGTATGATACATTGAATTTTATATTTAAGTTCAAACTCCAAAAGTATGCCCTTACTAAAATGACATTAGGTGAACTCTTCCCCAATCGAGTTTTCTTATGGCATGTCAAAAATGATATAAAGTGGAATTCCCCTTTAAGAGCTAGAATTAGAATATTTCCTTTACAGATTAGTGTCTCTTTTATCCATAGTACAGTGCATAAGGTTATTGCATAGACACACTTATATTTTTTTATTGGTTTTGTTAATGCCTTTCCAAATACAATGTAAAAAAGCTGAATCTGAATCATTTTTAAACCTGCTTAGCAACTTTTTAAGCGTTTTGATCTTGAACATCGTTTTTAGAGGCTTAGAGGCTCTGCATTTGCAGAGTGCTGTTTCAATGTTTTTTTCTTTACATGTATTGTTTGCAGTCACAGCGTACTTGCACCTATACATTTCTCACTTTGTTAGGATGTGAGACCAACCTTTTCTGTGTTTCATGTTGTTCGTGTGGGGATGGTGACTGCCTCCATTTTTGGTCGTGAACTCCTCCCATTGTGTCCAAGGATGCTTTTAATTAGAGTATAGCTGGTCCCTTCCCCGAGTATATTCTGCAGGCTTAGTCCCAGAACAGCGGTGTATTTTTAGGTTAGGGACCACTTAAAAGAGGTTGCCTTGCATGTCAGGTAGGCTCACACAATTTGATCAAAATGTGCGCTAAGAACCGCACTTTTGTAGACAAACATAGCAATAATGCAAATTTATCTATATATAGTGTATTAGGTAGTCTTAGGGTATGTTCACACGGCAATCAAGGGAAAACAGTCCCTGATTTTCAACGTTTTTTAAGCATTGAGCATTTTGTGATACGTTTATTACGGCCGCTTTTGGAGCTGTTTTTCTATTGACCCAATGAAAAACGGCTCCAAAAACAGCTCAAGAAGTGACATTCACTTCTTTTTACAATACTTTTTTCACGCGCCGTTGCGCGCGTCGGGACGAAAGGCCATTTTTCCCATTAAAATCAATAGGCAGATGTTTTTTGAGGCGTTCAGCTTCCGCATTTTCAGCCATTTTTCGGGGTGTTTACGGCCCGAAAATTGGCTGAAAATAAGCCGTGTGAACATACACTTAGCATTTGCAAAGTGTTATTTTTTGCAATAGTTTTTTTCTTTACATGAATAGTTTTCAGCCGCAGCGTACTTGCTCCTGTACATCTTTCATTTTGCTAAGATTTGCTGAACAATCTTTTATGTGTTTTATATTAGAGGTTTTACTCATCCTTAGAAAAAAATATTTTTATTACAAATATAGGGCTGTGACAATGGAGAAATGGTTCAATACATCATTGATATAGTTCAGGTACATATCAAGCTGAATTGTGATCTCCTGGGTAGTCTGTACATAATAACATTGTAACATTATTCACTTATTGATTTCATGCCAACCTATGAAAATCATCAAGTATGGGGCAGATCAAATCTGATAGACATAGTCCGACATCCCATGTAGGCAACCTGTACAGCAGCACAAGGGCCCGGCAGGTAAAGGGGCTCACTGCTAGAAAAATAAAAAGTGCTCACATGTAAAGACCTACACTCACATGTAAGGACCTTCGCCCAACCTTGTCTCACAATTACTAGTGGATTGTCGCACTGAAGAAAGATTTTCTGGAGAGCCATTATTCTTCTATGGTTAGCACCCCAATGTCATCTAATTATCAGTTAGGGGCTCAAATACTGTTCTTGCACAGGGGCACTATGTTGTTAGCGTTAACACCAGCTAAAGGGTTCTAAACCAGTATACAGAGCCAGACCCCATCATTCAGGACATCAGTGGGATCCTACCTTTCACCAATATTTTTTTCGGACATGTCTATAAAACTGGAAAATGTATGCAGCATTTACAAAGTATTATTTATGAGTATACATGAGAAATAACTTCACCACTGTTGTATATGTTCAGTACAGCTTTTACTTCTTTAGTCTTCCAAGGTGCTGTCTGAAAACTTATTCACTATCCTTCACTTAATCCAGCGACCAATAAAATTTTGCTCCTTAAGAAGACGAACAGGATTGTCACTGTTGTAGGTTTAAATATAGTTATGAAAATAGATAGACTTACCTGATACTCTTCCTCCCATAATTCTGTTTAGATGGAGAGATGATCAAACGTCAGGTTTTTGCTTTAGTTTATTTGTATTATACCCTAAATCTCAAACTCCCTGCAGCATCGTCCCTTAAATATTTAGATGAGCTAGGTATGGCTCGCCTTCATCATTTTAATTGCAATTCACTTGTTGTAGGGTTTCACAAGTTTGGGCGTGTGCAGTGAAAGGCTTGAGAGTTGATGCCAATTATGATTACTCAGAGAAAGTCATTAATTCTTGTGTTTGTTTTCATGTAAATAATAAATGCAGTGAGTTGGTAATTGAAAAACTAGACATTCACATGAAAGGGGTTTTCCCACCACAGACATTTGTGGCATATCCTGTGTATATGCCATAAATATCTGATAGGTAGGTGTCCTACTTCTGTGACCACCACCTATTGTAAGGGGTCCACTGCATCCAGAAGATTGAATGGAGAAAGGCCATGCATGTGCGCAGTTGTCTCCATTCAGGTCTATGGGAGTTACGGAAAACGTCGAGCAGGCTCAGAATGTGAAGAGCCAACGCACATGAACGGGCAACTTTCCTTTCACTCCCGGCCTGGATGTGGTCACTGGTGGAGTGAGGCTGAATGGGGGGCACTGAGGAACTGAGCTGAGGTTGGTTCAGTTCCCTCAAATGCTGAACGTAGCGCCAACATTGTTATAAAGATGTGCTGTGTCATGTTACATGATGTGACACAAAACTGTTCACTGGCTCCTAATGATATTATATGGCACAAATCTTATATATATTTTCGAAAGTTTGTTTGAAGCCCGATTTTTCATTGGTTTAAAATCAGGGAATAGGCTCTGCCCCCTATTGATGACGTGGCAGCCCATAATTGGCTGCAACGGACATCATTCCTCGCTGAATTGCCTAACACAGCAGCACTGCAATGTTGGCCACAGCGGGTTTACACAGAGGTAGGACAGTTGTCCTGTCTCGTATAATTGAGGAACTAAAATGCATGGAGAAGCAATGTGTAAGTAAAAGAAGTTCATACGTATCGTTGTCTTGGTGACGCGTCCCTCTTGACATCCAGTCCGATCTCCCTGGATGACGTGGCAGTCCATGTGACCGCTGCAGCCCGTGATTGGCCTGTGATTGGCTGCAGCGGTTACATGGGATTAAACATCATCCCGGGAGGCCGGACTGGAGGAAGAAGCATGTAAGTTAACTTTTAATACTCTCTAATTATTATGCGGGTCGTGCTCCCATATAAAGTCCTATAGACATGTCCTATCTTTTGCGGAGCTTTTCTACGGCATGGACACCTTCCTGTAAATATATAAGGTGTCCATGGGCAATAGAAGTGAATGGGTCCGTAATTACGGACAAATTCTACAGTCGTTTGCATGGGGCCTTACAACACATAATTGGGTATTTAAATAGTGAGCTTTTACTCTATACAGTAATGGTATTTTGTCTTACAATATGTTACACATAATGATAAGTTGTGTTATAAAATGGTGTCCTGTATCAATTCCCATATTTTGATTATTAAAACGGGGAGTAATTATAGACCATGTTTGACCAATCATGTGTATGTTTGTATCTTACAATCACTATAATATGCTCAATATACGTAAAGTATTTGCAAACGACACAGGATACTAATTTATGATACAACACACGTGACATTTTGTAACACAGTATGCAATTTTGCAAGAAATTATATTTTGTGACAGACTACTATTTTGTTGCTTACAATGACATTTTGTGACATACGTCATTTACAAATAAAGTGTAAGTGTCCTGCCAATGATATGCTTTATTGTATTGATATGCAAACATAAGCTGCATTTTGTGACACAGAATTTAGTTTTATGACAGTTGATTTTGTTGCTATTTTTATGATGTTTTGTAGTGTGTGTGATCGCAATTTGAGTCACGTTACGCCTTGATCTCCATGCAGGTTCAAATCAGGTGGGGGGGGGGCGAGCTCGGAGAAGCAACAGATACACTGAGACGTTTCTCAAAGTAAAAATCCTTCTGACTTTATTTAACCGTAGTGGTCGCTTTTATAGCATCAGAACAAAGAACATTCCATAACATATGAGTCATCTGTATATTCAATCCTTACATCCTTCTTTCCCATAAAACCCATTGGTGGAACACAAGGTATTCCCTTAGGTTTCCTTTTATGCTTAGGGGGGTTGGTCAAGTGATTGACCACCATCTGTTCGCAATTTCAAGAGACGGCAGAAGCAGCTGCAAACTATTTCCTCTCTTAACCTTTCTAAAATACCCATTCTATTGTAACACATGTTCTCCTCTATAACATTTCACTCCTTGGGGCCCCAGATACATTATACATATATTTATACCATAACAATCCCTCCTTTTGTGATTTTACCAACACCTAAATTCCAATGCTACTTCTATCTCCTGATAGCAAGGCTTCGATCCATTTATTCACTTGATTCACACAGGTATGTAGGTGGGGTAATCTCACAACATTCTTTCATCATAATGTATAGGCCTCTGATTGAATGCTTCCCTTATTTTGCAAAATGTATAACAATTAAAACATGTAAGCAATATAAACAATATTATGAAACATATCAAGGGTTGGAATAACACGTGCAGTATCTTAGTGGCAGTGGGGGAAAATCCTGTAAATATGTCATACCAATGATGGGCACTGGCATCTTTTATTGCTGACGATAAATTTATTACTTCCCTAGCTGCTATTGTAGCCAATACTTTCACTTTACTTAGAGTTACATTATGGGCTGCTATCAATTTCTTTACGTCTTTAGACTTTTGTAACACTTGTTTTAACTCTTCCAGTGGCAAACTAAAATTTCCATAGGGCAAAGGTTCAGGTACCCATACAGTGGACATTATTTCTTCTAAAGTAGGCAGGAACACTATAGTTTGGTTCCCCCCAGTCAAATGCGTCACATTGTATAGACATCCTGAAAATGGTCCTATGAGATTAAACTGGCTAAGGGTCTGCTTGTCGTTAGTTATTAAACATACATGCTGTGGACCTACTTCAATATAAACCTGTAGGTTAGCTTCTGGGATTATAGTGAGTGCACATACATTATCCTGGTGCTGCATTAGACAGGGTTCATATATCCCTGACTGTTGATTACATACATATCCTTGCTCTGTTAACTGGCACAAATCTATATTCCTGGTCTTATTTTGAGAATCTATGTGTGTTCCTTTCATTTCCGGCATCCAATATTGTCCTAATAATGTCACCGGATCAATCATTACCATTGGCATAACAATAAATTTGCATAATAGAGTAGGATTTTTCACATTGAATGCTATTAGTCTTCCTGCGCACCATTTAGGTGTACACTCAGTATACTCAGGCTGGAACGATAACCACGTATCATTTCTCTTTCCTATGGGCAGAATGTCTGTCCATTGCCTAACATGACTACTAAACAATTTATTCTTAAAATTATTCATCTGTTCTTGTTGCCACATCGTTTTAAGCGTACATACTGTCCAATTTACAAAAGTTGATACATTCTGTAATGTTCTATATTCGGTTAGCATACTTTCATTAAAAACATTTAGAAACAGTTCATCTATAGCTAACCCTTTTTGCTGTAAGTGAAAGGTAGTAGGTAACCATGACGCACCTATCCTTAATGCAGTAGATGTGTCATCTCCCACTGAGTTTAATTTGTTCATAACTGTTTCTAACTGTATACCATTCAATACTCCTAATCCCGTTCCTACCCCTCCTAATAGCGTGTCATACCATTCTCTTTTTTGTCTATGACAGCTGGGGGATTCAGGGAAGGAAATATTGAAGTGTACATTCTTTTTCTGCTGTTGGGTTACAGCGCTCTTACAAGTGTGTGGGATTCTTTCCAGACTTTGTACTGTTATATGTGGCTTAAAACTATCTCTTAAAATTGTTATCAAGAATACAAAATATATTCTATTTCTTATTTCGCTATTATTCATACATAATATCATCCCATCAGTTTCTTTTATTACAATCGTAGAGTTGAGCCTCTCCTTGTTGCATCTTTCATAAATCTTATTTATCATTTCATTTCTATTTTTACTGGTTGTATATTTCTATAGATACTGTAAATCTGGTTCATAACAACAAAACAACAGCCCCGGCGTCTCTTCTTGTATGCTAATGTTGGCTGTTTTGTCTATGTGAAGGTACACAGTCCCTCCATGTGGTCCTTTTCTCCAAGTCCCTTCGGTTGTAGTCACATTTGTAGTATAACACGGGTCATTGGCCTTACAGGTGTAGTTACCCTGCTTTCTATCCACTGTGGCATTCGCCCACCCTGTCCTGAACTGTTCCAGTGATTCTGTACTGATTACGTGTACAGGAGTAGCAGTTCTGCCTTTTTGTATAAGAGCACACGCAACAACCGCCGCAACAACCGCAAAGATCTTCATTCTTCTGGCTGAAGAACCTTTTTACAATGACTGGCATGAATCCAGCTTGCCTTTCCTTCGAGCTTCACTGAGGTGCTTGTAACGAGTAGGACTTGAAAAGGTCCGTCAAATCTTGGGTCTAGACTTTTCCTCACGTGTCTTTTGACAACGACCCAATCTCCTGGTTCTAGCTTATGCGTCCCTTCAACTGAATCGGGATCTAGAATGGAAGCAAAAACTTGTGCATGCACCTTGGTCAATTGTTTGTTCAGCGTTGATACATAATCTGTTAGTCTACCATACTGCATTTGGAGCACCTGTGGAAAATAACATCCTAATCTGGGAGCCGACCCAAATAAGATCTCATATGGGCTGAGACCTGTTCTTTTTGTGGGCGTGTATCTTACTGAGAACAAGGCTAATGGTAGACACTCGGTCCATGGTTTCCCGGTTTCTACCATTGCTTTTTGGATTTTCAATTTGAGAGTCCCATTTAGTCTCTCAACCTTCCCACTACTTTGTGGATGGTATGGTGTATGTAGGGCTTGACTTATGCCTAGAGCTGACAACACATAGTTCATGATTTCACCCGTAAAATGAGTTCCTCTGTCGCTCTTGATCACCTCTGGAACTCCATATCTGCACACCACCTCGTTGATCAGTTTCTTTGCTGTGGCTACGGCTGTAGCTTTGGTTACTGGAAAAGCTTCTGGCCATCCTGAAAAGAGATCAATACAAACAAGCACATACTCATAGGTACCGACTTTTGGTAATTGAATATAGTCTATCTGCAGTCTCTGGAACGGATATATTGGTCTGGGTGTGTGCTTCTATGGTACTTTTACAGTTCTTCCAATATTATGTGTTGCACAGATCATGCATCCTTGTGTAAAACTGCTGGTCATCACACTAAACCCTGGAGCATACCACACCTTGTTTACCAAGTCCATCATTGCCGTTTTTGACTGGTGTGTCTCTCCATGTGTTATCTGGGCCATCATTGGGAACATTGTCTTAGGCAGGCACAGTTTATTCTGGCACTGCCAGAGGCCATCTTTTCGTAGCGTTGCTCCTTGGGCCGTCCACTTGTCTTTTTCTTCTTTTGTTGCTTGTCCTTGAAGTTTTTGCAGTAGTTTCGGGCTTACAGCTGGTCTTGTTTCCTCTGGATCTTTTATCTGACATACGGCTGCTAACACGGGTAGCTTCTGTGCTGCTTGCTTTGCTGCTTCGTCTGCCAGGGCATTTCCCCTTTTGTCTCTGGTGAACTCACCTTAGTGTGAGCTTTAATTTTTACTACTGCTACTTCTGTAGGTAACATCAGGGTCTCCATCAAGTATTTTACAAAGTCTGCATTCTTTACAGGTGTACCTGCAGAGGTCAAAAACTGTCTAGCCTTCCATATGGGGCCATAATCGTGTGCAATCCCAAAAGCATATCGAGAGTCAGTGTATATATTTGCTGTCTTTCCTTCTGCATGTTGGCATGCTGCTGCCAGGGCCTTAAGCTCCGCTTCTTGTGCTGAGCGGGACGCTGGTAAGGAGGCTGCTTCTAGGACTGCATCTTCGGTGTTACTGCATATCCTGTAAGAAAAGATCCTTCTACACAATACCTTGAACCATCCACAAAGAGTATTAGGTCTGGGTTTTGGAGTGGGGTATCTTTCACATGTGCAAACCCCACTGTTTCCTGGGCCATAAGGGCCATACAATCATGTTCATCAGTTTCAGGCAAAAATTGTGACCATACTTTACCTACGTCTTCTCCCCCTTGCTCCAAAGGCAGTAAGGTAGCTGGGTTCAATGTAGTACAGCGGTGTAAAGTAACCTGCTCAGGAAGAAGAAGAGCACAGGTTAATCTCAAATGTCTTGCAGTTGACAAATGCTTAGGTTGTACTTGAGTTAGAATAGCAGTAATATCATGTGGTGGAAATGCCAGGACCAAATCTGAGGCCTTGTTTAACATTGAATTTACAGCAATAATAGCTTTCACACATGATGGGGAACCTCGGGCCACAGGGTCTAGTCTAGCTGAATAACATGCTACCGGGCGCTGCTGTGGTCCATGACTTTGTGTGAGAACCGCAGTGTCATGTCCATTTTGTTCAGTACAGTACAAAGTATATGCTTGCGTAGAGGTACTCCATGGATTGGTGTCACAAGCCGCTACCAAACACAACTCCTCCTCATTCAGCTGATAATCCAGAATACTTTGAGAATCTCACTTTTATCAGGTTCTGCAAATACTTGATTAATACAAAAACAAATAAAAATAAAACATTCCCAAAAACTTTACATCAAATTAACAATGTCCAGACAAGTTTTGTTTTGCCTTCTCCCTCATCTAAATCCATAAAAACTCATGTGAGTGACGTCACATCGCCTCCTGTGTAACTTTGCTGGAGGGGGATGGTCTCTTACACATAAACCACAATTGTACCTGATCAGTTCCTTCACCCTTCCCCCCTTTGTGGACTCTGCGAGAGTGATGTAGCAGAGTTCAAAACTACATCTCAACATAACACTAGTTTAACCCTCTGTAATGTACAACAGCCTGAAACAAAAATGACTTTTTCCTGACAAACATTTGATCTTTACAATGACATAACTCATGTGTGAAATCAAAAATAAAACAATTGTAGTTAGTTATTCAACAAAACAGAAAATATTATCTCTGATAACATTAATTACTGCAAACCAATAAACAGTATAACGGTGGGGGCACATACATTTTCAAAACCCCGTGTCTCACAGTATCTGTAGTTTAATACATCTGAATTAACATCAAAACACATGAAATCTGATCACATCATAACACATAAATATCGTAACTTTTATAACCAACAGCGCTTGCGCAAAAGAGAAGAAATTTATTTCGGTTTGTAGACATTACTGATATATATATCTCAGCAGTGCATATTGAGATCCCTTTGTCTCATCAGCCCTGCAGACTGCACCCAGTCAGCCCCCCTCCTCCTCCTCCCAAACACAGCACACTTTAGAGGGGAGGGAGGGGGGTCACAAACTCGCAGCTTCTCACAACTTCTTCTCTCACAATCTTAACACTTTCAATGCCGGCAAAACAACATACGTATCTGCAATCATTTATCACACCATTGTATAGGAATTATCTACGTTAATGTTTAACCGTACAATCTGTCGGCCACCATCTCTATATTATGATGACGTGTTGTTTCATCAGTGAACTAGACTGGAACTTCTGTAAATAGAAAAAACACTACAAATGACAAAATTAACAAGGTGATTATTTCATACTGATTTGGATGGGCCGGGCGTGGCCACATCAGGGGCAGGGGGGGGCAGCCTCTCCCATTGGAAACAGTGCGCAGGGGGTTTCCCACCAACAATGAGGACACACTCAACATGAGGTACGGACGCCATTACCGGGCGTCGGCTGGTCCTGTTTTCTAATACATACAATATGACACAAAGTCATACAAAATATCTATATCAGCATTTAATGTTGTGTCCATTCATTTCAAGAACAAGATTACATTTCTTATCTCACTAGCAGCTGTTCTTCACCTCCCCCTTCTCTTATCACACTAGTTGATTCTAAATTATACCATATGGGAATTTACTATAAGGTCATTTGCAACATTAAAACAGCTACTACTTCTATAACTTCCTTTGCTTTAAACTTTACTTTATAATATATGAATTTCCTCTGACAACCTCCTGCACTTTTACTTCAGTGTATTAACATTACAGATACATTAGGCTCTTTGTTGCTTTCTAAAAGATGCTACAATCCATCTACTCCAATCTGCTTTGTCATTTGACTCTGTGTGGTTCTGGATTTACAATCCCCTAGTAAACTTACACCATTTCAACAGGTGCTTGCTCACCCATATGCCATACCTCAAAATTCATCTTCTCCTGTGGGGTCAGAGAAGCCTGCGGACGACTCTCGTTTGCCGTGACTGTTGCCCATAGCCCTGCTATGATGGAGGGGACTCATACCCTTCTCTCTCAGTTTTTATCTTCACTAACAAACACTATGGCTATTGGCTGTTAGGGAAAGTCCCACACTACGTATCTCCTACGTACACTCTGTACACTATCCAACTGAGCCAAATTACAACCAACTAAACAATAATCCCACAAAGGATCTGCTCATTATATCATCTATATTTTTCCCGATCTAATCTTCCCGCTTTTCCCATTCCACATGCCTTCATTAACTGATTCGTTCCTTGCGTTGCCTTTTTACCTTCTCTTTCTGCTACTGCCTGTTTGGCTGTCAGTCCTTGTGGGTGCTCATCTCGTAATAGGAACACCAAGTTCCCCATTGTTCACTAGTTATAAGTGGTCGCCTATGGGCAGACCCTAAGTTACGTAGGGGGTAATTTTCCTGATAGGTGAATTTCTTTCTCACCTATTTTAGACAGTTACTTATCCCCTCGAAACTTCTTAATAGGAACACCAAGTTCCTCATCTTGTGACTGTAAGTGGTGGCCTTTTTTGGCACACCCTAAGTAATTCAAGGGGTAATTTTCCTGATAGGCAAATTTCTTTCTTGCCTATTTTCGACAGTTACTTATCCACTTGATACTTCTTATTTTGTTACAGATTTTAGCTACTGACAGATGAATTTCTTTCTCATCTATTTTAGACAGTTCTAGTTTCCGTACTTACTCTTCTACTCTGGCCAGAGAATCTTTCCCTTTCACAGTCCTTTTATAACTAGCTTACTTTCCTCGTCTGAGACACCACTCGAGTACGTGCCCTCCGCACCATGACAAATATTCCTAATCCAAATAACAAGGCAAACGTAAAATCAAGCTGTTCTTTTGACATGCCGGATTATCAGATTGCACAAAATTCTGGAATTTTGAGCTGAAAATCAGTGCATGATAATCTCTGCAAGTACCTCAATGCTGTACACACATTTTCGGTATTTTGCCGGATTATCAGATTGCACAAAATTTTCGATTTCCGGCCTAAAATTTAGCCTATCATAATCCCAGTAGTCACCTATAGCATGTACACATGTTAATGGTAATATGCCGGATTATCGGAAGTTTTTTCCAAAAACAATTTCCTTATTCTAAAATGCATTTGTGACACAAAACTGGGTTTCTACAACATTCATACAAATACTGCCATGGAGATCAGGCACTTTATCCTGAGGGTAGGATTACATATAGACTTGACCAGATTTTTACACTAAAAATACCCTCATGTGGCCCCTCTATCCCTCAGGAGTACTACCGGGAAGGTGACCTACCAGACAGGAAGGTGCAGAGCAGAGTTTGTAAGAATTAAGTCTTCTTACCTTGCTGCAGCAGTGGTCTGCCCGTTCCTTAGTCTGGAGAGTCGCCACTCTAGTCCCGGGAGATCCCCTAGGTGGGGTGCCGTCCTTCTGGTCAAGTCCCTGGTTCGGGCGCCAATTTCTGTGATCGCAATTTGAGTCACGTTACGCCTTGATCTCCATGCAGGTTCAAATCAGGTGGGGGGGGGGGGCGAGCTCGGAGAAGCAACAGATACACTGAGACGTTTCTCAAAGTAAAAATCCTTCTGACTTTATTTAACCGTAGTGGTCGCTTTTATAGCATCAGAACAAAGAACATTCCATAACATATGAGTCATCTGTATATTCAATCCTTACATCCTTCTTTCCCATAAAACCCATTGGTGGAACACAAGGTATTCCCTTAGGTTTCCTTTTATGCTTAGGGGGGTTGGTCAAGTGATTGACCACCATCTGTTCGCAATTTCAAGAGACGGCAGAAGCAGCTGCAAACTATTTCCTCTCTTAACCTTTCTAAAATACCCATTCTATTGTAACACATGTTCTCCTCTATAACATTTCACTCCTTGGGGCCCCAGATACATTATACATATATTTATACCATAACATGTGTGTGGTGTTTTGAAGAGAAGGAAGCAGTGTCATGTTACCAGCAGTTTTTCACGTTCGAGGTGCATCCGTGCTCAGCACTGCGGGATGCAATGTATTGCATCCCCCATAGTTGAGAGTCTATGGAGGGATGCGTGATGGGTAAAAAGAACGGACATGTCCTATTTTCCCATGGACCCTTCACACGGTCCGTTGAAACAACTGCTGTGTGAACGGCCACATTGAATTACATAGGTCCGTGGGACGGCCGCTGTTTCAATGGCCGTCCCACGGACGTTAAACACGTTTGTGTGAATCAGGCCTAAGTTGTTCAGCGTATATACAGGTATATGTGCTTATATCATGCAATTGTATACTGTTTTTATGCCTGGCAAAAATAAAAGCTCTATACTAGATGGTATCTGGTGCCTTGGAAATTTTTACTTCTATGACGTTTGAGTTTAATCTGACCTCCCTCCTATATTATTTTTTTTTTTTTTTACTGCATTTCTACTAATAGCTCCCCACTACCTATAACACAAGATAAAACATGCAATAACCTGCAATAACATGAGCACATGTTTTATTCACAATGTTTTGAAGCATTACTTTAATTAAATAATCATTCAAATATTTAATGTATATGTTAATATTATCTGGATGGCTGTCAAAGTCATACAAGATTTCAGTGTGACAAACTTTCATGCAGTTATGTGTGGCCAGTCACATAGGAACAACATACAAGAAAGTGTAAAATTGCATCAAACATCAAAAAAAGACTGGAGACATTATGGAAGCTTTATGGTAAGATCTTCCAGATTTCCACCTACAGGGGTCGCAGCGGTTGCAATTGCGACCGGGCCACGGCCCAACGCACCGCGTGTATAAAAATTTACTATAGTAACTGGGACCTATGTCATAAAATACACGGGCCCCTGTTGCTATAGTAATAACACTATACTTAGCCTCTTTCCCGAGCGCAGCGTAAGTCCTGACGTCTTTTCAAGTCATGACGTCACGACGTTGTTCGCCACACATGACGTCATGATGCTGGAAGGTGTCGGGACGTCCGCTGCACTCGGAGCCGAAGAAGAGGGTAAGTGTAACATTACTGTCCGCTGAGGACCTGTATCTAAGCCTGCCTTGAGGTAGGCTTAGATAAAGGGTCTAACAGACAGTATCACACATTGACCCTGTTTCTAAGCCTACCACATGGTGGGCTTAGATACATGACCATGTATGATACTGTCTGATGGGCCCTGTATCTCAGCCTACCACATGTTAGCCTTAGATACAGGGCCCAGCAGACAGTAATCTTATACAGTATAAGATTACTGTCTGCTGGGGCCCTGTATCTAAGCTAACATGTGGTAGGCTTCGATACAGGGTCCAACAGACATTATCACACATGGGCACTATATCTAAGCCTACAACATAGCAGGCTTAGATATATGGCTATGTATGATACTGTCAGATGGGCCTGTATCTAAGCCTACCACATTGTAGGCTTAGATACAGGGCCCCAGCAGACAGTAATCTTATACTGTATAAGATTACTGTCTGCTGGGGCCCTGTATCTAAGACTAACCTGTGGTAGGCTTAGATACATTGTCCATCAGACAGGATCACACATGGGCCCTGTATCTAAGCCTACCACCTGTTTTACTAATGTGGTTTTTTTTTGTGTTTGTGTTTTTTTACAGGTTCGGTTGTTGGACTAGTTCGGATTCGAGGACTAATTCGATGACAGCTTTTTTTATTTTCAATAAAATGGTTAACGAGGGTTGTGTGGGTTTTTTATTTCAATAAAATATTTCTTCTATGTCATTGTATTTTATTTTAAACTTCCAAGAAGTATGGATTCATAGGATTCGATGGGTGTAAAATTACTTATCTGTACAACATTTATCTGCGTTATTGGCGTGCTTCCGAATCCCTTAAAGGGAAGGTGTCATGATTTTTTTTATATTTTTTTTATTATATTGCTTTTAATATAATATTAACAAAATTTTTATTTAATTGTGTTCTCATTTTTTACTTTTTAATGTATTTTTACTTTTACTTCTCTATGGGGGCTGACATTTCTTTTTCATCCGATTAACGACACATACAGAGATGGAATATGGCACATATAACCCCATAGAGAATGCGAACGGGAGCCGTTCCATTCTCAGAACCGTACGCCGTCTGTGTGGGAACGGAGCATGCGCCGCTGCCACACAGAAAAAAACGAAGCTCGTTCGTAGAGTGAAATCCGGTGCGATTTCCATGTGGACCGGAAGCCGCTGCCGGGCAGTAAGATTACTACTTCCGGCCACGGCTTCCGGCTATATGTTCAACGAAGCGAAGGCGCAAGGAAGAGGAGCATAGACCAGCGGAGGCGGCTGCGGCGGCAAGAGCAGGTAATTTATGTTCGTGGATGTGATGTGTGTATTATGTTCGTGTATGTTTGTGTTATACTATCTGCTGAGCCCAGTCGCTCAGAAAATGGCGGCACACAGTGTAAGAGGTTTGAAGACATTCAAAACCTTCCTTCTCCTGGCACTAGCCAGAAGATGGGAGGGGGAATTGTGTGAGGACACTAGAGGAGAGTGTGTCCACCCCAAATTTGCAGCATAAATCAATGAGGTTGCTTTACCACAGTGACCATGCTGCAATTTTGGGAACTTCTCCCTCTAGTGGCCAGCACATGGACATGTTATAAATTAGAATCTAATTTATAATATTCCCTGACTTGTGAAAAAATTAAAAAAAATTAAATCAATGTGTAATCACTCAAATACTAATTGTTTAACTGAAAAAAATAAAAATTATTACTAACGACACATTCCCTTTAAGCAATGTAATTATGATAAGTGCAGATGTAGCAGAGCTTTCTTAATCAGATGTGTCAGAACTGGGTTGTCCCTTTGTACGTCAACCTCCATTAACACCATACTTTTAATGTATTTGCGCCAGAAAAAAATCTCTCAGTGGATTAGTTATGGTCTTGGATAAACTACTGCAAAAAGATTGTATTTTGTCAATCCCTTTAAATTTTCTGTAATAAAACGGATAGCATTGGATGGCATCCATTCAACTCAACAGGTGTTCACGGATGTTATTAGTCAGGTAGATACTTTTGACATGATTTGTAGCTTTAGCTAATAAAGGGGGAACTTTCCTCCATCAGGTCAACATGCCCGTAGAGTGACCAATGTCCACACTAGACACGCCCTTTAAACGATAAATATCACAAGACACAAACTAAACATCCCTGAAGAGTTGAATGCCAAATTTAGCCCTACTACACCTGTATACTAACAAATATAACCCTTATGTTTTAATATATAAAAAAAAAAAAGTACATAATACAGTCCACTTGCTTTATTTATTTACATATAAACAATATGAGACTGTATGGAGAATTGTTACTATAAACAGTCAATTTATATTTCATTTAATCATCTCTTATAGGAACATGACTCTTTTAGCATGGAGAAACAGCAACAGACTGGAATGCCTTTACATTTGGGAACTTCTTAGAGGAGTAGTCCGCCATGAGACTCTTCTCTCCGACTCTGTAGGGTGTGATTTCAAATTTAATGGTGACTCTTTGATTTTGCTTGAGAACTGGTACCCTGTAAAAGAGAAAGTACGGAAATTATCAATGACTGAATGACACTTTGCAACATGTGGGTTCTTTTCAATTTTGTACTGAATTACATTTTACATAATGAGGGCTGTTTTCATCTGGCAATAGACATGATTGTTGGCCAAAGGATTGATCCTGACTATGTCGGCCATAAGAGACAACATCTTTGAGATGGCAGCTGCCCTGGTGATCAGGTAATGGCTGGGTGCATGGTTTCCAGCACCACCTGCAAACTGCTGATTATGCCGGGGAAGGCCACGGCCAGTGAGACATTTCTCCTGCAGCGGTCACTACAGGAGGAATGTAGTATTACATGGTGGCCAATCTTACAGAACTGTTCTTACCCCCTCTAAGATGTCCATATGCCATAATGTTGATGAGATAACCCATTTAATAGGTCACATTCAGCCATGCAAATGCCATAAAACCACAGACATTTCATTTCACATGTTGGATTGTTCTACCTGGTAGTCGGTTCCAACCTGAAGTCTATGGTATTTTTTAACAGTTCCCTTTCTACTGTATCTGGTGATCTTTACCTATGCATGGTTGTAAATGTTTATGATGATATCAGCCATAAAGATTGTCATGTGAGAAATTGGTCACATGGTTGACATATAAATATTTAAAGGGGTTTTCTAGTTTTAATATATATCTCTCTGTCATTTAGCCCTTCACAGATGCCCAGTTCAAGGGAATCCAGGTACAATGAGACTCTACTGTAAAGCAGGAGTAGCCAAACTTTTTCATTATGTGCTATGACTATGACTATACAGGGTACAGAGGGTGCAAATGCACAAAAGACCTGGAGGCTTCGAGAAGGCCAAAAAGGTCCCTTTGCCACATATAAGGAGACCAGTACTTTAAATGACGTGATTGTTGGGGGCCCAAGGAGCTTCAAGTTACCCCTTTGATTATGGTGTTATAACATGTCACTAGAAAAAGATGGTGGCACGCTGAAACATGAACCTATGAGGAGGCAGTTTTCCTGTGTTTAAGTCAAAAGAACAGCTTTGTGGCCCAACATCAAGATCTATTGGTCCCTGCCCTGATTTCTAGCAGTACATTATGGCTGACTTTTTGGCTACCACTACTGTAAACGGTAGCCTGTTTAAGACTCTCTGCAGCCTTTCATATCATCTCATGGAATGATTTTCCCGAAAAGACTGTATTAAAAAGATTATCTAGATTGGGCAACCCATTTTCATATGCCCTGGTTAATAGAATAGCTCTGATCTGATGGATCTTGTCCATTCACGCATTACACCGATGAGCACCGAGTGACACAATTTACATTCCCTGCAGCATTAATGTAAGGAAAATGATGATTTAGTGTTGGGTTCTGTGGATCATAACCAAATACAATATAAATGCTAGTACACTGTTGTTTTGTTATTATTATTATTATTATTATTAATAATAATAATAATAATAATAATAATAATAATATTACTATTATTATTACTACTATTAATATAATAGATTTGCAACTTTTATGCAAATTTTGATAAAATAAACCAAACCATGTAGACCACACACTTACTTAACAATGACTGGCTCTTTCATGAGGCCACTTCCCTCAACTCTGAGAACGCTGTCATCAACATTGCCTTGAATGGGATTAGAAAATATCATGTCCACAGTTGATGGAGTATTCAGTCTGGCTTGGTCATTGAGCTAGAAATAAAAAATAACATATGAATATTATATTATTAACCAGTTATTTAGAAGCTGTTCATAGACTGTAAAAAGGACTCAATAAGACTGTCATAGGACGACACTAAACGAGAAACAGCAACAGCTTTAACTTAATTTTATTTAATCACATAATTTAAAATATTGTGGAAGCTCACTCAATAGGGATTTATACATTTATTTTTTAAATCAATGGGAGCTGCATAAATTTGTATCTAGCATGACTACAGCCAGTCGGTTTACGCACAACAGTAGGTTATAGCATATTGCTAGGATATAATGTAACATATGGAACCAGTGGCGTAGCTATAGTGGTCGCAGAGGTCACATGTTGCAATACAGCATGCTGATTAAATACATTTTCTGTGCCGTGAAACCGGCACTTCCTGGTTACGGTCACATGGTACACTTAGTGTATCATGTGACCGTGACGTCACGTGAGCGGCGTTCCAGCCAGCGGGGAAGAGACAATGCAGAGGACTCCAGGTGAGCAGCAGAGTCTGTATTGTAATGAAATGTGTTGTGTTGTAATGTATTGTGTTGTATTGCGCTGTCTGTGTTTGCAGTGGGGAGGGGGGGGGGCCCGTTAAATGACAGCCCCCCCTCCTCTCTCCCCTGCAAACTGCACAATACAACACAATACATTACAACACAACACAATTCATTACAAATAAACACTCGGTGAGTGACTCCAAGGGGTCGCAAGTCACTCACCGAGGTCCTGGTTCCATTCAGTGCTAGAGCAAGAAGCTGACGGAACCTTGCTCCAGCATCCACTGTGCCCTGAGCGGCTCGATGCAGGCAGGCGCGATGTAGCAACATCATCACGCTTCTCTGCGCCAAGTCACTCATAGCAGAGACCGGAGGAGGAGGAGGATCATCCACCCGGCATGGGAACGTGGATAGGTAATTATGTTTTTCTATTATGCACATATGGGGGCATTTTACTGAATGGGGGCTGATATGGTGGGTGGGCATTATACTGAATGGGAGACTGATATGGTGGGGGGTATTATACTGTATGAGGGGCTGATATGGCATGGGGGCTGATAAGATGGGGGGCATTATTCTGCATGTGGGGCTGATATGGGGGGCATTATACTGTATGGGGGGCATTATACTGTATGGGGAGTTGATATTGGGATGCATTATACTGTTTTGGGAGCTGATATGGGAGGCATTATACTGTATGGGGGCTGATTTGGGGGCATTATACTGTATGGGGAGTTGATATCGGGATGCATTATACTGTTTTGGGAGCTGATATGGGAGGCATTATTCTGCATGTGGGGCTGATATGGGGGGCATTATACTGTATGGGGGGTATTATACTGTATGGGGAGTTGATATTGGGATGCATTATACTGTTTTGGGAGCTGATATGGGAGGCATTATACTGTATGGGGAGTTCATATGGGGGGAATTATACTGTATAGGGAGCTCATATGGGTGGCATTATACTGTATGGGGAGCTGATATGGAGGGGCATTATACTGTATGGGGCAGCTATGTGGGGCATTATACTGTGGGGGATGATATGGGGAGCATTATACGGTATGGGGCAGTTATGTGGGGGCATTATACTGTATGGGGCAGTTATGGGGGCATTATACTGTATGGGGGCAGCTATGGGAGCATTATACTGTGTGGGGGAATTATACTATGGGGGCTGTTGGGCAAGGCGGCTGGGTATAGGCGCGCGCAGGGGTCTGGTGATGGTGGTGTTGGGAAGTGGTAGGGGGGCCCAAGCTGAATTTTTAACCCGGGCCCATGAGCCTTTAGCTACGCCCCTGTATGGAACTGTGGAAGTCCTAACACTACGATGTCCTCAATGCCTGGAACAAAGAGGCTCTTGAGGGAGAAATCAGTTGTTGGACTTAAGGGGTTCACAAACCTTTGCGACGGGGCCTTCTACTGTCTATGTCCATCCCTAAATAAGTAACTATATCCTAGTTTGCCTGCACATACATCAGGCTGTGTAACTTCTGCTAGTGTAGAATGGGTCCACTTTATGAACAATGCATTTAGTGTTTATAGTGAATCCCTTTTTTATGTTCCCTGTAATGTACCCTGCATTTAGTATCATATTGGCACACGGTCTATGCAGGTGAAATATTTCCTTTGATAACACGCTTCTACTGTACTCTACATCTCTGTGACCGACCCTTGGCTATCTGACTACATTTACATTTGTTTGATGGTACCTCATCTGTATCTGATTTTCATTACCGACTTTTGGACTGCCTGACCTTACTTCTATTTTGTCTCCTGTATACCTTTCCTGGTATATAATAATGACTTTAACGTGTTGTTGCCAATAACAACCTATTACGCTCATTTGGTCTAATAGCCCAACTGCTAAACGTTATCCAGAGAATTCATCACTAGAATAGCAAGAGATGTCTAAGCTCTGGAGTACCTCGAGTCTCGACCCTAACCAAAGTCTTGGGAAAATGGGGTGCTATAGGTGATTTTGCACTGTCCAATTATTTTTTTTCCTGGGTATCGCAGGAACCGGGTTATTACTATATATTATATATAATATATATATGTATATATATATACATATATATATATATATACACTAACACACACACATGTATATATGTATATATATATATATATATAAATATACATCCTAAGGTAAAGTGGACAATGTCGGCTTGCAGAATTATCACGAAGGGTGGTAAGGAAGGAATGTTTACTGCACAGAAAATGAACATCTTTATTGGGGTAATGGGGGGTGCAGAATCTACCTCATCGATATCTTGATACTAAAATTTTTCTTTGGAAGTGCATTAGAATTTGCATTATTACCATGATGAATAGATTAATCCTGACCTCCCATGTTTGTGTCTGCATTCCGGATTAAATACTTGGACCCTCCGCGGTTCTACTACACCAAGCTTACAGCACCATACTGTAGATCTTCTTGATTTTGTAAAATTGGTTCAGTAGACCTGCAGGGGGTCCGGGGTTTACAATTGGAATACAGACATTTAAACATGAGTACAATACACTCGTAAATGAGGACATATATTGTACATGTAACATATGTCTGATAGTATATCTGATTGTCATCTCACCCTGAACAGCAGTGGTGGGTTCTTCAGCGTAGCCACTTTGTCTATCAGTAATTTTCCTCCCATTTCATCTTCACACACGGCCACAATTTCGATCATATTGTCTGGAGTTATTGCATTTTCATACTGAGGGTATGTTATGTTAAATGAGATACTTTTCTCTGATAAAAGAAAAAACAAGAACTTAAAACAATAGACATTCTATCAAACATTTTTTATAACACACGTATTAAATTTATAGCATGTCCCATTCTAATGTGTGTACATTAGGCCAGGATCTCACAAACAGTTTTGGTGCAGTTTAGCAGTGTACGTTTTATACATTTCTACTGAAAGGCCGTCTGTCCCTAGAGCTTTATCATTAGACATCAACTTGACTGCCTTTTCCAATTTAAGCGAAGCATCTAAAAGCTCTTTAGCCTCAGTAGACAGCTAAGATAGCTGTGCCCCAGCCAGGAACAGGTGTATATTATCCTCCGAGGGGTGCACCTTGGAGGTATATAGGTCAGAATGAAAATCCTCCACGACATTCAATATGTCAGATGTTTCTGTTACTAGGTTACCGTTCGCTGTTTTCAATTTCCCTATATGAGAGATACCCTGTCGTGCTTTCGCTTTCGTTGCTAGCCTTTGGCCAGCTTTCTCCCCTTCCTCAAAATTTCTATGCATGGGAAACTGTTTATTTTTACCAACAACTTCTAAAAGGTGCGGTTTCTGTACAACTTGTGCAGCTTTCAATCTAGTTTGGTGATTTATACTTAGGTCTGATATAAAGGCCGCTTCTGACCTTTGAAGCTTCTCGTGTAATGCCCTGTTAAGGACTTTAGAGGTGGTCTTAGTCCTGTTAATTGCCTGTATGAACAACCCACAAAAATATGCTTTCCTAGCATCCCAGACATAAGGAATCGAGGAAGAGCCTTGATTAATATCAAAATATTCTAAAATACATTTAGCAATATAGCCCTGTGTGTCGACTAACCTGTTCCAGAAGGGATTTAACTTCCACATTCATGGTCCAGTCAGAGCATGATTATCAAAACCAATGGTAATCTTAAGCAGGGCATGGTCGGACAATGTCCTCGGAAGATATTCTAATTGTGTTACTAAACGGGGGCATAGTTGGGGGGCAGGAGGGGCATGTGCCCTGGGCGCAACTAGAAGGACAGGAAGGGGCGAGGCGCCGGGGCGGAACGGGCATAGTTGCCAACAGTCCTGAATTTGCCGGGACTGTCCAGAATTTACAGAGACAATCCCGGAAAATAACTGTCCTGGATATGTCCCGGCAACTGCCATATTCAATTGTATCTGCATCCTCAGGACGCAGATACAATTGAATATTATGGCAGAGCAGGAAACTGTCCACTCCCTGCTCTGCCATTCACTCCTTCTGGAGCGGAATCCCTAGCCGGAGCATTGCCAATGCTCTGGCTGGGTATTCCACTCCTAGGGGGAGCCCCAGACGTCCCTGTCCATATATGAACAGTGACATCAGGGGCTCCTCCTGGAGCAGAATCCCCGGCCAGAGAGTTGCCTAATCTCTAGCCGGGGATTCCGCTGCTAGAGGGAGCACCTGACGTCCATGCCCATATATGGACAGTGACGTTAGGGGCTCCTCCTGGAGCGGAATCCCTGGCCAAAACAATGAAGCAGGAGCAATGAACTGTAATTCAATGAAGGTAATTCGGGAAAAATATTAGGATAATTATGTTTCCATGCAAGAGCTCCAGGGTCCTACTACATGCTCGTACAGGCCATTTGTATTAGTTTAAATACATCTTGCCCAATTTTTCCTCTTTATCCACTCTCTACCCAAACTTGGCCTTAACAAAATTAAAAAAAATGTACTCACACTTGATTAGATTTTTTAACAAGGGAGATTCCCTATACATTTTCCGAACAACATGTTCGATACAGCTGCGAAATAAGAATCCACATTATATAGAAAAGTACACACCTTCATTTGCTCCCAGTGTAACAGACTGTGATTCAGTAAGGATCTCCTGGACTGGTGTACTGTTATATATTATGGCTGTAGCAGTCATGTTGACCTTCACAGTCCTAGTGTTAGCAGCTGTGCTTTTGAGAGTAAGTTTCATGATCAAATCCTCACCAACCTGTGTTTCACCATGATTAAAAGTGCCAGAAAATTCAGGCTTAACTGCTTGCGATTCTGGAATTACATCGCGAACTGATGCCATACGAAAACGTGCAGTAGTGGCTGGAGGTTGCAATTTGTTTTGAGCCTTCTGAAATATTTCTCTTTCCTTTGCAGAGCCTATAGAAGAGTAGAATAAATATAAAGTCTGAGGATTTTTAAAAGTGTTTTTATCCTATTCTATTTATTCGGGATTTTAGATATACAGTATGTCCAAAATCCAGAATAAATAGAATATACCGTATTTTTCGGACTATAAGACACAGTTTTTAGCAAAAATAAATCTTGCTAAAAAGTCCCTGCGTCTTATAGAATGCAGTCAAGGGACCCGGCAGCGCCGGGCCCCCTGACCGATTCTTACTTAACCCCGGCACATCATGGAGCGAGGAGAGAATGATGTTTGGAGCTGAGCGTGCTCACGCGTTGAGCCCACTCCATACACTGCAGGTGTCAACTGTTTTCTACAGCTGATATGCTGCTCTAATGACCAGGAACAGCGATGGAGCTGGTCCTGGCCGTTTAACTAGTTAAATGCCGCGGTCAATAGCGACCGCAGCATTTTTAGGGGTTTTCCCATGAAGATCATTAGTGTCACACCTCTGGGACCCGCACCTATCTCTGGAACGGGGCCTCCTAAACCCCTTTCTATCTTACCCGGCTCCGCTGTCTCCCGAGTACTTCCTGGTTAGGTGGTCGGGAGTTACTGAAACATCCGAGTGCTCGCTGAGCTACGGTGTTTCCATAACTCCCATAGAAGTTAATGGGAGTTACGTTAACAGCATAGCACCGCGAGCTATGCTGTTTCCAGAACTCGGTAGATAAGAAAACATCGTACGTGGTCGCTGAGCTACGCTGTATCCGTAACTCCCATAGAACGGAATAGTAGTTACAGAAACAGCATAGCATGCTACGCTGCTTCTGTAACTGCCATTCACTACTATGAGAGTTACGGAAACAGCGTAGCTCAGCGAGTTACGCTGTTTCCGTAACTCATCCATGTATTGCAGTGTATTGTACCAGCGTTCTAATGATCGCTGGTTCAAGTCCCCTAGGGGAAAGTAATAAAATGTGCGTCTTATAGTCAGGTGCGTCTTATAGTACGAAAAATACAGTATATAAATAAATTAAAGTGCTTTTCCATCTTTTAAAATCATTTTACAGTTGCGGTTCCACATGGGATGAGTTTGCAAAACTTTCCAAATTATGAATTGCACTCAGTTTGCAATAATATGGACTAAACAAAATAAAAAATTCCCTTTCATGTTTGTGTAGAAACCTTCTTTCCTCTAGACGTAGAGGATGCCCCCTTGTAATGTTACTGTCCTGGGTATGAATAGATCATGAGAGAGATGTCTGTATTGACCTTTGATCTATTTCTACATAGTTAATAGATCATCCCTCATACGTTTTTTTTTTCTAAACTAAATAACCCTAATTTGGATAATCTTACTGGGTACTGCAGTCTACCCATTCCATTTATTACTTTAGTTTCCTGCCTTTGAACCCACTGAAGCTTCACTATGTCTTTCTTGTACACAAAAATTGTACACAATATTCCATGTTTGGAATATACACTGCAGGTGTCAGCTTCTGACTCGCTGCTATAACGGCCAGGAAAAGCAATTTCGCTGTTCCTGGCAGCTTAAATGGC